>NC_035442.2:162968892-163268892 GCF_002127325.2 Helianthus annuus
CTGCAGCTGATCGAATAGATCATCGATCCTTGGTAAAGGATATCTATTCTCTATGGTAACTTTATTCAGTTCTCTATAGTCGATGCACAACCGCATCGATCCGTCCTTCTTCTTTACAAATAGGACAGGAGCTCCCCAGGGAGATGAACTAGGTCTGATAAAACCTTTCGCAGCAGTTCATCCAACTGGGTCCTCAGTTCTTTCATTTCCGTTGGCGCTAATCTGTAAGGTGCTCTTGCTATCGGAGCTGCTCCAGGAATGATGTCAATTCTGAACTCCACTTGTCTATCTGGTGGCAAACCAGGTAGTTCATCAGGAAAAACCTCGGGGTATTCAGAAATGACAGGAAGATCCTCGATCTTCGGCTTTGGTTCTTCAATTATCACCTGAGCCATGTAAATTACACAGCCTCTGTTCAAACACCTTGAAGCTTTCAGCATAGATACGTCTTCGGGCAATCCGTAATGCGTATCCCCTCGAATGGTAAGAGATTCACCACTCGGAGTCTTTAAAACTATTTGCCTCTTGCCGCAAATGATTTGGGCCTGATTACGGGATAACCAGTCCATGCCTAGCACGATGTCAAAACCCGCTAATTTGAAAGGAAGTAGAGATAAAGGAAAAGAATGGTTCCTAATGGATATTTCACATCCTTCTAGAACAGTAGAGACGGTTTCTATCGTGCCGTCTGCTAACTCTACTTCGTATTTCACGTCAAGGGTTTTGATTGGCATATTTAGTAGTTGGCAAAATTTCTGGTCTACAAAGGACTTATCAGCGCCAGAATCGAATAGTACTCTTGCAAATATGTTATTTACGAGAAAAGTACCTGTAAGCACATTGTCGTCCTTAACCGCTTCCTTTGCATCCAAGCGAAAAACTCTCGCATTCGACTTCTTCGTCTCTTCCGCCTTCTTGGCATACTTCGGGCAATTACTCTTTATATGCCCCTTCTCATTACAATTATAGCAGGTTGCATCCTTTATCTTTTTGCACTCCACTGTCTTATGATCCTTGGACTTGCATAGCCCACAGGATGGAGTCTTTTGTTGCGACTGTGAACCAGACGCAAACCTACACTTCCCGGAGTGAGGTTTCTTGCAGACCTTGCAGTGAGGTCTTCCATCAGCTTGCCCCTCCTTCTTTGCCTCCGACCCTCTCTTGCCTTCACCGTTTCCACGGTGCTTTTTCCCAGACTTTCGTGAGGTATCATCCTCACGTTTTCGCTTTTCAGCCTCCTTGCTCCTTTGTGCCCTCAGGCGGACAGCATCAAGTGTAAGAGACAAGGAGAGGTCAGTAACTGACCTGAAGGTCGTTGGCCTAGAGGCCTTTACGCTGGCTTTGATTGCCGGCTCTAAGCCCCCAATGAATCGGGCAATCCTTCTAGGTTCTGGTGTCACAAGATATGGCACCAGGCGTGACATAGTGTTAAAGCTTGTCAGATATGCTTGACAATCCAGGTTTGTCATCACTAGTGAGACAAAATCAGCCTCAATCTTCTCAACCTCGTGCTGAGGGCAGTAGTTTTCTTTTATGAGGGTAATAAACTCCCCCCATGACATTTTGTACAAGGCAGACTTACCTGAAGCCTGCACCAGAGCTCTCCACCACGCCAGGGCCTCGCCCTTGAATGACTGGGACACAAACTTAACCACATCCCTCTCAGCGCACCCGCTGATGTCCACTATCGTGTCCATCTCGTCTAGCCAGGTGATACAGTCAACCGCACCTTACTCCCCTGTAAATTCACGGGGCTTACATGATACAAAGTATTTGTAGGTGCAACCCTTAGCACTTGACGCATCAGTATATTCTCTATCGCGATGAACGCTGTGCTCAGTAGACGAGTGCTTGTCGTCATCTTTCTTGGGTTCAGAGGGTGGTTTGGAGTGTGTCTTTGGTTTAGAGGGTGGTTTTGACACAGTTCTGCCTTGAGACTCAGTATTGTGACGATCAATAGCTGCCTGAACAGCATTGTTAATCAGAGCCTTCAGTTGTGCGCCTGTCAAATGCACTGACGCATTGTCATAGTCATCTTCGTTTGTGTGGCTGTTCTCTCCATTGGGATCCGCCATTGTAACTTGAATCTGTTACAGAAGATAACAAAATTTTATTTAGGAGATTATTATATAATTGTCTTTTATGACAATTTATCAACCATGGTACAGAGACCATATTTGGTTAACTTTTTATTTCATTAAATATTAGGATTTGAATATATCCTATTTCAACTATATAAATAGTATTGGCGGCATAAAGCCTAATCATGATGATGTTTTATAATATTAGCCGAGATTTCATAGAATCAAAGGCATAGAGATTTGAACCGTAGTTCTTTTATCTCTTTCTGACAGGGAGTCATAGACCACCACTGTCTTTTGTCGCTATAAGACAATTATTATGGCCCATAGGCACTACACCTCTAATGGATGTCTTAATATGGTTGGCCCGTAGGCACTACATCACTAAATGGATGTTTTATAGTACTGGCCCGTAGGCACTACACCACTAACGGATGTTTTAATAATATTGGCCCGTAGGCACTACATCACTAATGGATGTTTTAATAATACTGGCCCGTAGGCACTGCATCACTAAATAGATGTTTTATAGTACTGGCCCGTAGGCACTACACCACTAACGGATGTTTTAATAATATTGGCCCGTAGGCACTACATCACTAATGGATGTTTTAATAATACTGGCCCGTAGGCACTGCATCGCTAACGGATGTTTTTATAATACTGGCCCGTAGGCACTGCATCACTAATGGATGTCTTTATAATACTGGCCCGTAGGCATTGCATCACTAATGGATGTCTTTATAATACTGGCCCGTAGGCATTGCATCACTAATGGATGTCTTTATAATACTGGCCCGTAGGCATTGCATCACTAACGGATGTCTTTATAATATTGGCCCGTAGGCACTGCATCACTAATGGATGTCTTTATAATATTGGTCACCTTTATTGGTGATTTAACCCGCGATTTATAAATCATTTAGTTGGGTTTTGAAATCCTTAAAGGATTATTGTATAAGAATGACTTGCGTGATTATAACGAATCACATCTGCCATGAATGTTAACATGCGTACAGAGGTTAACAGGGAATCAGAATCTTTTCAGTTAGGTCGTACCATCTTGACTAGATCTTAAAAGACCCCAAGCTAGGTTTCACCTTTTAAGATTCTTTATTTAGGCAGATCAATATAAAAGGAATGGTTTTGATTTATTTTTTTTTATATATATTAAAACAAAACTCATAACATACATTCCAAAATCTCAAATACAGTTACATATTGCCCTAAACGGGTCTTTCAAATAGTACATACCTCCAGAGAGGTTTTAAAATAAGTGACAAGTCCACGCAGGGACTAATATAAGATAGGTGTCCATGCAAGGACTAAAGATAAGTCCACGTAGGGACTGAAATACGATAAGTTGTCCACGCAGGGACTTATTTCAAAGTAGAAATTACATTCGTATAACTATTAAGGGCTAGTGGTCACGTTTCTTCTTTTTGCCCTTTAGTAGGTTCGCCAAGCCTTTGAGAAATCCTCGGTGGCTCTTTTTCTCTTCTTCGAACTCTCTCTCCACACGATCTAGTCGATGGAGTATTTCTTCCTGTTCAGGAGGAGAGAATCGTGGTTGTGGCGCTTGATGCGGAACTGGAGGTCTGGGAGGTATTGGATACCCATGAGCTGAGTAGTCCGGTGGTCCCATGTTTCCATGTGCTCCGTCAGGGTAGCGCGCATTATATCTAGCCGACACCACATATGGGTCGCGTTCATAGCCGTAGTTGTATTGTGCTTGTGATGGTTCGAACGGGTTGTAAGCCGTCGGACCCGTGTAAGCAGGTATGGGTTGGTCATACCCGAATGGTGGCGAATTTCGTGCAGCTGGTGCGGAGTTCGCCTCCTGTATAGGACTTGAAGGTCCTTCTTCTTGTAGCGGCGGATAGTGGCTACTACTAGAATGTCGAGGAGTGCTGAAGTGGATACCCCCTCCTCCTCGTGTAGACATACGAGCATTTGTCCTCCTACGCCTCGGCGGATCAGGTATTACTGGTTGTGCCGGTGGCGGAGGTGGTGGCGTAACTGCCTCAAAGCGTGAATCCTCAGATGGATCCTGTGGATGTCTCGGTTGTTGAGATGTCTGTCGAGATGGCGTGTAGTACCATTCGTGTCGGTCAAACATCGCTTGGAAACTGTCAGGTCCTTGATAGGGCGTTCCATGGAAGGATGACCCATCAGAAACTTCTATCGGATGCGTGGGCGTACCACGAGCTGGTTCAGTTGGATCCTCATCCTCCTCCATGGGATCTTCCGAAAAATGGTCTTGTGGCCCTAGTGGAACAAATCCTGAAGGTTCCTGTATGTAGTCAGCCGGATTAAACTGACCTATGTAGTAGGGAGTAGGGTCGTCATAATTTCGGTGTGATACCGAACGTTGTAGAGGTATGAAGGAAGGTTGTGGGTTGTTGGGATTATTTTCTGAATCTGGCCCAAAGGAGTGCCGGTAGGATGGCGTCGAGCTGTGCGAAGTGGAATGCCTCGCGGGTTCGTAAAGATCTCTTCGTCGTTGTGGCTCTTCGCTCCTTGTCATCGAAGGATGTCTTGTACCAGATGGCCCAGCTTCGCTATCGTGATGTGTCACGATTTCTCCTCGGCCTCTTCTTCCCCTTCCTCTTCCTCGGAATATAACAGGTGGCATTTTCCTGCTCCAAAACTTATTAAAAATCAAATCGAAAATAAAGACAAAAAGGAGTATTAATCCGAATTTGTCCTAAGTTCTTGTCTAGACTCAAGTATGTGCAATTGTGTCATTGAGATTAAACACATTAGGATAGTGTTTAATTCACTCAATGTTGGCTCTGATACCAACCTGTCACACCCCTATTTCCACGTGACTCACCGGTGGGCCCGGTGGGGGATTACCGTGACGATGTTGGCAACAATATAGTCAAACCACACAATTATATAATGCACAGCGGAAGCATAAGATAAATATATAAACTTCAACCTCTGATTGTAATATCAAAATGTATTACAGGGGTTGGATATATCCAAAGTGGATCGTAAATAAACACAAAGTATTGTTCCATCAGATATTGCAATCAAGCTTGCGAGGCTTATCCCGACGCTAGGGAGCTAATACCAGCCAATTTACGTTTAGGTACCTGCACTTAATCTTTTTGGGGAAAATACGTCAGTTTACACTGGTAAATACATTCAACTGACACATTTGAAAATGTTTATTAAAATTGATTTGAATGCACAAGGCACAAACTCTTTTATAACTTGGGAAAATTCATAATGATCTTGTGAACGTTTTACATGTTCTTTTATGCGTTCAGTAGCCCGGGTCGTGCCGGGTTAAAGATTTATAGACACACCACGTTTGCGTAAAACCGTAGTATAAAAACCAACGGCTACGTCTTTTAATTTTAATGTCGACACTTTATACCGGGTGTACGCCTACACCGGGATGTCGATGGTCGTGGCCATTTCGTAAAATGATGCCAAGGATATCCGGGACAACGGTCATTAAACCCCCCAAAGGCTTATAAGCAACAAAACTGTTTAAATGAGCCGATCATATTAAATCAATTAACCACCTAAGCGATGGAATTATATAATGCTCAATCAAGCGGTATTAATATGCCGTAACCCAAGCCCATATAGGGGAAATAAGTTAAAGTATTTACCTTTGCAAGTATTAATCCTTAATTTAGATCAAGTCACCGATAGCTTTTACTGGGGCTCCTAATCTGGAACGAAGGTTTTAATTAACCTCTTAGAATCCTAACGGTCCTTGTATTAGCCGTAGCTTAAACCGGTTGACTCCGATATATAGATATGGTTAATTCGCACGAAAAGGCGAAAACCGAGAATGGAGTATGATTTGGACCCAACAAGTTCAGTGACTTGTTTTATATGGGTTTATAGTTCATACTCTGGATTTTGGGGTTCAAATAATATAATTTGACCCATATCGGCTATTGCACGAAAACTAGTTCCATGGGCCGTACCGTGTGCGCAAATAGGCGAAACGGTTAACCATAAGTGTCCTACGCTTATTTCCTAAGTCAATATGCCTTAAAAGTATATTGGTATCAGTAGGATACCTTCCGTAATGCCCGTAACGAGTTTAAGTTAATATTATGCCCCGTAGGGGCTTTTCGGTCATTTTAAAGACTTTAAAAGGACTTTTCGAGTTCTACAGGAAATCTGAGTTTCCCGAACAGCTTATAAAGCTTAAAATACTTTATTTATTATTTAAAACCAGTAGCAACTGGAATCGGGTCAAAAGACCTTGTAGAACTCCTGTTTTGGCCAAAAAGGGCATATTCGGCATTTACCGAACCGTAGCCATAACCGCAGGTTATGAGCAAGGTAAAAATTATTAAAAATCTTTAAAATTCCCAAAATATTATTTTACCACAGTGGGTAAAAGTTTTGGTGACGAAAACTTGGGTTAGATGGGCGTTATGCTAATTGCGCCGTTAATTACAAAACTTTCTTAAAAGTGCGCCTCTTAGCATAACTCTCATTCTAGGCCTCGGATTGACGTGAAACTTTAAGGACATGCTTATAATTTAACAAGCAAGGTTTTGGTCCGTTCACGTGTCCGAAATACTCGTTTAAATTTTAAAAGGCCGTTACGGTCAACTTTTAGGCGAATGACGGAAATACGTAAAAGACTCGGATAACTCATGAACCGACCACAGAGGCTTTTACCAACATGTGACCTGGTCCTAAGAGAGTCCTAAGGTATATTTATACCTCACTAAAACTGGTCAGAACTGAAGTCAAAGCAAAAGTCAAACTTATGCGACTTTCGGCTCCGAACCGGTTCAATATAGTAAATGATCGATTCAAACGAGCGCAAACAGGTTTATATACTTATTATCATGTTTTATGATTGTCAAAACAGGTTCCATAACATATACATTACAGATTATGCATAAATCGCTAAAATAGCTTTCTGTTGACTTTTTAACCGCACGTTTGACTCGACATTTGACATAGTTAGAGTGGTGATCAGGGGGAACCATTTTAGAGGTTTATTACCCACGTAAATACCAACTCATAACCACTTTTGATTCGTCATAAGACTGAACCATTACTGATTTATTGTAAAGTCAAACCGTAGTTACGACGGTTTGGTTTTTAGCTAACAACTAAGCATAAACTGAACAATGGATGATCAAGGTAACTTACAGAAGTTAGAACTTGAATATGGAGCAGAGAAGAAAGCTTGGAGCTCCTTAGAATGATCAGATAGTGTGTTTTTGTGTTGTGTGTATGTTATGAGCCAAGCATGCTATTTATAGTGGAACTAAGCCCTCTAGCTCACTAAATAACAACCTATACTGACCATGATGGTAAGTAGATGTCCCCTGAGTGATATGGGTCGAGTAGGGGGCTCCCATACCTCATTTATTGGGGTTGATCGTTCACTATGCTCAAAAGTCAAGAAAACACAAAGTTTCTGCATCTGGGCGTCCAATGCGGCCCGCATGGAGGTTCCATGCGTTTACAATGCGAGCCGCCTGGGATTAGAAGATCAGACGCGTAGTTGAGGAGGCTCGCGGCCCGCCTCAACTTAACCCAATATGCAATGCGGGCCGCGTAGGGTTAAGATTTCAGAAATTTTAAATCTTTTTGCAATGATTGCAGAATCCGGCCATTAATAACGAAATCTTTCGTAATGATTTACCTGACCTTTCGGTTTTGAAGGGGTAACTTTGCGGTTTGGCCCTCGGTTATTTACCGATAGGGGCCTCGTGTTATTTACCCGCATTATTAAGTCCCCGGTTTATTTATTAATTATATTGGAAAGCCTTAACTTTCACTGTTGACGCTTTTAACCCTTCTTCTACGAATTCGATCGTAACTTTCTCGTTTCATATCGAAACTTCGCGAAATTTATATATATTATTTTAGTGAGGGTATAATACCGTTACAAAGTCTTTGGAACGTTAAAGGGTCACTCAGAGGTATTATTAAACATGTTGACACAGTTAACCCCTGTAGTTTGTAATCTCTCACTTTCTTCCGCGTTTTGTTTTTGTACGATCTATAATTTATTCGTTTGAAGGTTTAAGCATTATTTAGGGATACTATACAGTATATTTACCCTTGTTGACATTTATAACCCTCGAATTTATATACTTTCAAGGTTTGTCAAAATTAGTCCTTTATTTATTATAGATGCCACGTGTAAACAAATGACACGTGTTAACACATCATTGGACACAAAAATTCGAGGTGTTACACCCTAGTTGATAATTATCTTAAAATCGCGTTGTACAGATTGAAATTCAAATTTTTGGTGATTCATGCAAGCTAGTCCCGAATCCAACTAGCATAGGTATATAGACTGCATCCTTTACGGACCGTAAAGGGAAAAGCCATACGGTCCGTAAGGGAGTCCCAAATTTCACTATAAATAGCAGACATTGGCAGTAGCCTTTAGAAGTTGAAACGACGTTAATACGCTCTGTGTACGTCGAGATAGATCAGTAATATCACAATTAAGCACACATTGCTTTCGAATTGCTGCCGCAAAACAGGGTAATTACTCGATCGCTATTACGATTCATTTTCCGAGATCAATATATCCAAAGAATGTTTAAGTGCCGCCCACATTGGGTTATACTTTGTCGTTCGTCGTTAAATCGATGAATGTTTAAGTATTGCATTTTGTCGTTCATTGTGAGAATTTGATTTCGTGAGTTATCGTGACTGCTGTATTGATCACTAACCCAGTTTTGTGTGCATTATTATTGAAATTAGGTTAACCAGGCTAAATCATATTCTGTCCGTATTAAATCTGCAATGTGAGTCATTCTCTTTTTATCAAATGTTTTACAATACTCCAAATTATTTTCAGAATTATAATTACAGTGATTAAGTTTATGTAATCACCAAATTACAGCCAGTATGTGGGGTATTGTGCACATTACTACTGTTTTTATCACTTTAGGTGGGCGAACCTAAAATTTAGTGATACGTCATTCATTGGGGCAGCCAATGGTGATATGACCACTGTCACAGATCCGGTCGAGTGACAAATACTGTGGGTAGTTGGTTGATATCAGAAACATGTGTAAAAGATCTTAACACTGTGAATTATAACAATTGTGTCGTTTTAGTAAAATGAATGATTCACTCAGTATTTCCCCGCTGACAAAACATTTTTCAAACATGTTTCAGGTGATCTACTGTAATTCAGGAAAAGTGCCGGGGAGCATTTCAAGCTTAAGATAGTGGCTCAGTATAAAATAAAGAAATATGTTTTGAAATAAAGATTTATCAGAAAAATCTTATTATTGTAAATTATCGGGGTTTTAGCCCGAATTGTGAAATAAAATAATCGGGAAAAGTTTTTAGCTTTAGAACGATCCTGATGTTAAAGAATTCCGCTGCTAAAATCACATAAATAAATATCACGGGATTTCTGTCCCGCGGCTCCTGAAACGGGTCAAACCGGGTCGGGGGCCGTGACAGAAATAAGGTGGTATCAGAGCCACTAAGTTAAGCTAATTAAGTATTTAAAAGATACTTAATTTTTCCTGATTACTATTATGTGATTATGTGTTTTATTAAACTGACTATTTGTTAGTTACAGTATGGGTAAGCAAAAGTTGCAAGATATCTATCTTAAATTAGATAGGTCAGTCTACGAAGAGGGAAGTTCATCCAAAACTAAATTTTCAAAGCTCCCTACAATTCCTGAAGAAGGAATATTTGTGCGAAAAGCACAATATGAGAAACCGCTTTCTCCTAGAAAAAGGAGTATGATTATTAAGAAAAGTAAAGAGCAAATCCGAGAAAAGAGGATTAAAAAGGAAACCCAGGAGTTAATCAATAAATCACCTTGGGAAGATAAGCTAGATGAGAAATGGGCAAATTTATATATGCTAGCTACAGTAGCAGAACATGCAAATCTTTAAATACCCTTAGTCTAGTAATAACACTTCTCAGTAAATAAATAAATAAATCTGAGTGTGTTCTTTCCTGTTATTTTGTACAAATAGTGTGCAATAAAACTTCGATGTTTATTTGTTAAACTTTGTTCCAAAGTTTTAACTTAGCATTTCTGTGCATTTTGCATATATGCTACACAGCATGAGCGAGATATCTGAAGCTTTTCAGAACCTCAATCTTTACCCGGTGAATATAGAAGTTTCCCAAGAGTTTACTGGATACTTTGCTGATGTGGACCAACCTGTAGAATTCCATGCTCCACCTTTGACAAAGCCAAAACGAAAGAAAAAGAAGAATTACGTGTGGGGACATCGTATCCGTAGGAAAAAGCCAGTTCCGAAACTTCCTAAAATAAACAATCCTTTAGAAATAGAAAAAGAAACTGGTAAACAGCCGGAAATGGAAATTGAAGTTCAGAAAGATTCTAGGCAAATGGAGATACAGTTTGAGGAATATTCTAAGGAAATAGAAATGGAAATAGGACAAGGTTCTAGACCAACACAGATAGAAATCGGAGAGAGCTCCAATCAAAACCAAAACCAGGGAATAACTTTTCAGGATGAAATAGATTTTCTATTGGCAAACTGTGAAACTATTCAGCCTGTCAATACAAATGTTTTTATCTATCCTAGTGAAAATCCACTCCCTATGAATTTTGCACCAGCAATCCCAGAACCAATAGTCCACGCTCAACCTATAGAAATGGAAGAATGGTGGACGAATGATTGGCAATTTCAAAATATTGTCAACGACCCTTATTCCTTCCTCCCGCAATTCGATCCAGAACCCCTACCAAATCCACCAATGAGCACTGAGAATATGGCTGAACTTCGCCATTTCGGTGAAGAATTGATGGATGCAGGGAATAGAATCAGGGAGATAGGGGGACAGATTGCCTGGAAATATGATGAAAGGGAAATGCGTTTTTAGAACAACAAATGGTGAGGGATAGGAGGATGGTAAAACTATAGTTGTGTAATAGTATATAGTGAAATCAGTCTGTAACATAACTCCGAATAAAACTTTGTAAAATATCTGTGTGTAGTGATACATACTATAACGGATATGAAATAGAATCGAGAAATCGATAGTTTTGACTATACGTGTATTATAAATTGTCTGATTGTTTATGTATGATTACTATTTATCAAATACTAATAAAAATTATTATATATTATCAGATGGCAAATAGTGGTAATGAACCAGTAAATGAGGTTAATCAGTCGGAGCAACATCCAGGGGATCAATATGTGACTAGACAAGATATTGAAAATATTGTTGCTCAAGGGATAGCCAATGCTATTCCAGCATTTGTTGCTGCTGTAAAAAGTCCAATCGAACCGCAACATATCATTCCTAGTAAACGTACTACTGAAGATAACTTCAGTAATAGTATAAACGGTGGCCATAATCATGTTAATCATGATAATGAATCCCAGCACACGCCGCTCCCTAAGAAACGGAAGGCTGCAACACCTGGTTGCACTTTCAAAGAATTCCTTGCTTGTAAACCCACTGAATTTGCAGGCAATGAAGGGGCAACTGCATCACTGCGTTGGTTAGAGAAAACCGAAGCAGTAATTGCAATAAGTAAGTGTGCCAAAGATGATCAGGTCATGTACGCATCAAATCTGTTTAAAGAAGGAGCACTCGAATGGTGGAACACTGTGTTACAAGCTAAAGGAAGAGATAGGGCTTATGCTATGACTTGGGAAGAATTTAAGAATCTCGTAGAAAGAAAATTTTGTCCTGAGTATGAAAAGGAACAAATGGCAAATAAGTTCCTAACTCATCGGATGTTAGGTGTGGATTGTCGTGGTTATACTTCGACATTCTTCGAATATGCTAGAGTGGTACCTAACCTGGCTTCGCCAGAACCGGTACTCATTTCTCGCTATATTTGGGGATTAATTAGCGAAATTCGCAATATCGTTAAAGCTGCGAGACCTCGCACTATTGACGATGTAGTAGAATTAGCTAACACCCTAACCGATGAACTGATACGCACAAGAGATGAAGATAGGAAGAAGGAATTAGCTCAGAAAATTACCCAAGGATTTAGAGTGGGTAATAGTAGGAATTTCAAGAAAAGAGGAACAGGGCAATCCTCAACTTTGCCATTCTGCAAAATTTGCAAAAAGAATCATTTTGGAAAATGTAACAAACTTTGCAATTTTTGCAAAACGATAGGACATCGTGAAGAAAACTGCAGGAAGAAATCCATAATTTGTTACAATTGTGGAGAAGCCGGACATTTCAAGACAGAATGTCCTAAGTTAGCAAACCCAGTAGACAACAAACCCAAAGCGACCGAAGGAGCTACTAAGAAGAATGCCAGAGCATTCCAGCTAACCACTCAAGAAGCAGAGCTCATTCCGGATGTCATCGCCGGTACGTTTCTAGTTCACAACGTTTATGCAAAAGTATTATTTGACTCTGGTGCAAACCAAAGTTTTATAAATACTTCATTCTGTCAAGCTCTTAAGTTACCCTTAACTACCGTTAGGCAGATTTTTACAGTCGAAACCGCAGATGGGAACTCAGTAAAAATCAATCAGGTTTTGCAAAAAGTAGAAATAGAACTCTCAGGTCATAAATTTGTTGCAAACCTATTGCCTATGAAATTAGCTGAGTTCGATGTTGTGTTAGGAATGGATTGGTTAATAGCCAACCATGCTCAAATCATTTGTGATAAAAACTCTATAGAAATTCAATCACCTACTGGGAAAGTAATCACGATTACAGGAGATAAACCTCGAAAGCCGCTGAAGTTCATATCAGTAATGAAAGTTGCTAATTATGAACGGAAACAAGGAATAGTATATATGATTTCAGTAATCATTTGTACTAAAGGAAAAGAACTTAAGGAAATTCCTGTAGTCTCAGAATACCCAGATGTATTTCCGGAAGATTTACCTGGGTTACCACCAGATAGGGAGGTAGAATTTAGGATTCATCTAATTCCAGGAATTACACCGATAGCCAAGGCACCCTATCGATTAGCTCCTACCGAAATGCTAGAATTAAAGAAGCAATTAGATGAATTACTAAGCAAAGGATTTATACAACCTAGTTCATCCCCTTGGGGTGCACCAGTGTTGTTTGTGAAAAAGAAAGATGGATTGATGAGAATGTGTATCGATTATAGAGAATTGAATAAGGTTACAATTAAGAATCGATACCCATTACCTAGGATTGATGATCTTTTTGATCAATTACAAGGCGCTAAATATTTTTCTAAGATAGACTTGCGCTCTGGATATCATCAATTAAAGGTTCAAGAAGAAGACATACCTAAAACTGCTTTTAGAACTAGGTATGGACATTATGAGTTTACAGTCATGCCCTTTGGATTAACTAATGCACCTGCAGCATTTATGGACATGATGAACAGGATCTGTAAACCATATTTGGATAAATTTGTAATTGTTTTCATAGACGATATACTTATTTATTCAAAAAGTCAGGTCG
This sequence comes from Helianthus annuus, assembly GCF_002127325.2. Lineage (NCBI taxonomy): Eukaryota > Viridiplantae > Streptophyta > Magnoliopsida > Asterales > Asteraceae > Helianthus > Helianthus annuus. Next base: position 162,982,362 of record NC_035442.2, read on the forward strand.
AACATTGTCAGCACTTGCATGCACTCTTAACTTTGTTAAGAAAAGAAAAGTTGTACGCTAAATTCTCGAAGTGTGAATTTTGGCTACAAGAAGTGCAATTTTTAGGACACATGGTGAATCACGAAGGTATTCACGTAGATCCTGCTAAGATAAAAGCAATTACCAAATGGAAGGTTCCGCAAACTGCAGTGGAAATTAGAAGTTTTATAGGATTAGCTGGATATTATAGACGGTTTATTAAGGATTTTTCCAAGATAGCTATACCATTAACTAAGCTAACCTGTAAAGCCACTAAGTTTGAGTGGGGACCTAAACAAGAAGAGGCCTTCAGAATCTTAAAGCAGAAATTAACCAATGCTCCAATCTTAGCCTTACCAGAAGGAACAGAAGATTTTGAGGTATATTGTGATGCTTCAAAATTAGGATACAGATGTGTGTTGATGCAACGCAAGAAGGTAATTGCGTATGCTTCCAGACAATTGAAAAAGCACGAAGAAAACTATACGACTCATGATTTAGAATTAGGAGCTATAGTTTTTGCCCTTAAGATATGGAGACATTATCTGTATGGAAGTAAGTTTACTATTTATACAGATCATAAGAGTTTAAGGTATATATTTGGGCAAAAAGAGTTAAACATGAGGCAAAGAAGATGGATGGAAATCCTGAGTGATTACGACTGTGATATTCAATATCACGAAGGAAAGGCAAACGTAGTCGCAGACGCCTTAAGTCGTAAGTATAATGAGAAGCAAAGGCGAGTCCGTGCCCTTAGAATAAATCTACAAGTAGATTTAATGGAACAATTGAAAGAAATTCATGAAACGGCAATCAAGGACGATGCCGAAGGAATGAAAGGTTACCTAAAAGAATTGGAACAAGGAAATGATGGAATTTGGAAATTCCACAAAAGCAGAATTTGGGTACCTAAACAGGGAAATTTAAGGTCAAAGATTTTAGACGAAGCTCATAAATCTAGGTATACTGTACATCCAGGAAACAATAAGATGTACCAAGATTTAAGAAAGAATTTCTGGTGGATAGGAATGAAGAAGGATATAGCCGAATACGTATCTAAGTGTCTAACTTGTTCACAAGTTAAAGCCGAACATCAGAAACCTTCAGGTCTGCTACAACAATTAGAAATGCCTGTATGGAAATGGGAACTCATAACAATGGACTTTGTTACTAAGTTACCCAAATCCAGAAAAGGTAATGATGCCATTTGGGTGATCGTAGACCGATTAACCAAATCCGCTCATTTTCTACCAATAAAGGAAACCTTTAATATGGAAAGGTTAGCCAAGTTGTACGTAGATGAAATAGTATCCTTACATGGAGTTCCACTCTCCATTGTATCGGATAGAGGTAGTCGTTTCACTTCCCGTTTCTGGACAAGTTTCCAAGAATCAATGGGAACCCGACTCAATTTAAGTACTGCATCTCATCCACAAACAGACGGACAAAGTGAAAGGACGATCCAAACTCTAGAGGACATGCTCCGAGCATGTGTAATTGACTTTGGAGGTAATTGGGATAACCATTTACCATTAATCGCATTCTCCTATAATAATAGTTATCACTCAAGCATTGATGCCGCTCCATTCGAAGCACTGTATGGACGCAAGTGCAGAACTCCAGTATGTTGGGCAGAAATAGGAGAAAGTCAATTATCAGGTCCAGAAATCGTGCAAGAAACCACTGACAAGATAACACAAATCAAGGAAAGACTAAAGACGGCTCGAGATCGCCAAAAGAGCTATGCAGACAATCGCCGCAAGCCACTCGAATTCCAGATAGGAGACAAAGTACTTTTGAAAGTATCTCCTTGGAAAGGAGTAGTACGATTTGGTAAGAAAGGAAAACTAAGTCCAAGATATGTGGGACCATTCCCAGTGATTCAAAGAATCGGACCAGTTGCTTATCGCTTACAACTACCAGAAGAATTAGCTGGAGTACATGAGGTATTTCATGTATCCAATCTTAAGAAATGTCTATCAGACGAATCCCTGGTAGTACCTCTTCAAGACATAGAGGTAAATGAAAAGCTAAAATTCATAGAAAAACCCTTACAAATAGAAGATAAGAAAATCAAGTTTCTCAAACACAAGCGACTAGTACTGGTAAAAGTCAAATGGAATTCAAAGAGAGGACCAGAATATACTTGGAAACTGGAGTCAGAAATGAAGCGGAAATACCCTCATCTATTTCAATAAATCTCGAGGACGAGATTTTTCTTAAGGTGGGGAGGATGTAACAACTCTCATTAAAATTTATAATTAGAATGATAATTAGTCTATAAGGAAACCCTAATTGAGACACCCAAATAATTCCGCACTAACCCGAAAATTTTCGGAACAATCGGAATCAGGATCAGGGCCCCTAAAACTCAGGGGGGGTAAACCCTAGTTGATAATTATCTTAAAATCGCGTTGTACAGATTGAAATTCAAATTTTTGGTGATTCATGCAAGCTAGTCCCGAATCCAACTAGCATAGGTATATAGACTGCACCCTTTACGGACCGTAAAGGGAAAAGCCATACGGTCCGTAAGGGAGTCCCAAATTTCACTATAAATAGCAGACATTGGCAGTAGCCTTTAGAAGTTGAAATGACGTTAATACGCTCTGTGTACGTCGAGATAGATCAGTAATATCACAATTAAATACACACTGCTTTCGAATTGCTGCCGCAAAACAGGGTAATTACTCGATCGCTATTACGATTCATTTTCCGAGATCAATATATCCAAAGAATGTTTAAGTGCCGCCCACATTGGGTTATACTTTGTCGTTCTTCGTTAAATCGATGAATGTTTAAGTATTGCACTTTGTCGTTCATTGTGAGAATTTGATTTCGTGAGTTATCGTGACTGCTGTATTGATCACTAACCCAGTTTTGTGTGCATTATTATTGAAATTAGGTTAACCAGGCTAAATCATATTCTGTCCGTATTAAATCTGCAATGTGAGTCATTCTCTTTTTATCAAATGTTTTACAATACTCCAAATTATTTTCAGAATTATAATTACAGTGATTAAGTTTATGTAATCACCAAATTACAGCCAGTATGTGGGGTATTGTGCACATTACTACTGTTTTTTATCACTTTAGGTGGGCGAACCTAAAATTTAGTGATACGTCATTCATTGGGGCAGCCAATGGTGATATGACCACTGTCACAGATCCGGTCGAGTGACAAATACTGTGGGTAGTTGGTTGATATCAGAAACATGTGCAAAAGATCTTAACACTGTGAATTATAACAATTGTGTCGTTTTAGTAAAATGAATGATTCACTCAGTATTTCCCCGCTGACAAAACCTTTTTCAAACATGTTTCAGTTGATCTACTGTAATTCAGGAAAAGTGCCGGGGAGCATTTCAAGCTTAAGATAGTGGCTCAGTATAAAATAAAGAAATATGTTTTGAAATAAAGATTTATCAGAAAAATCTTATTATTGTAAATTATCGGGGTTTTATCCCGAATTGTGAAATAAAATAATCGGGAAAAGTTTTTAGCTTTATAACGATCCTGATGTTAAAGAATTCCGCTGCTAAAATCACATAAATAAATATCACGGGATTTCTGTCCCGCGGCTCCTGAAACGGGTCAAGCCGGGTCGGGGGCCGTGACAGTTTGTGTAGAGATCTTTACGTACAAATTTGCATCATCCTTACGGTTACAAATGAAGTATTAAAAGATGTTAGTTTCTTGACAATATGGTTTCTCGACAAATGAAGTATTATCTGTCATTGCCGCCTCTTCGGTTGGTAAAAGACATAGGATGGTTTCTAATACAGGCTCTTTTAGAGAAGCGTTGGGATTCAAGGGTTTATGAGTAAAGGATGTTAGTTTCTTGACAATATGGTTTGTCGACAAATGAAGTATTACCTGTCCTTGCTTTATTCTCTTTAATCTATTAGAACGATCCTTGTTTTGTCGCGTACTTGCGTTTAATTCCCAGCATCATCTGTTGATCATTGTTCTTGAAGATGAAGATGAAGATGAAGAAACGAGGGTTTATTCTCATTAATCTATTAGAACGATCCTTGACTTGAATTTGTGGATTTCGGTTGAATCAGAAAAACTTAACAAGAGAATCAACTAAAAAAATACAATTGATTACTCGGTCGAATAACCGGTCCGTTAAAGTTGAGCTTCCTGATGCAACTTTCACAATGGTACCAATGTCCTACTACTACAATCCTTCCAACGCCTGATTCCGATACAACTCTTGATGTTGATGAGTGAAAGAGTTAACATTCTGATTCAGATTCAGGAAGCAGATGTTTATGAGTGAAAGAGTTAACATTCTGATTCAGATTCAGGAAGCAGATGTTTATTAGTGTTTTGAGAAACTAACAAGGTAAACCTGAATTTTCAAAATTTTAGATAACTCGCCATTCTCTTGCATCTGTATACGTTGATTGTGGATTTAAGTTGCAAGAATTGTGTCTGTCGCATGGACTCAGACTCATACTACTAGCAGAAGAACCCGACACGTCTTCTGTGATGATTCGAAACATTCCAAATCACTAGCAGAAGAACCCGACACGTCTTCTGTGATGATTCGAAACATTCCGAATCACTGCCGTTTTTTCTCTTCCGGTTACCAGGCCTATCATCTCCGTCTACGTTTGGTTTCAACTATTGGAGTGAAATATTTGTTAGATACTTACTTGAATCGTTAGTAATGCTAGATGTCATTTTGGCTGAACCACAACTTATTACCATTTTTTACCATGTGTATACGGGTCGTATACTGTTTATACGGCCATATACGAATGGTAAAAAATGTTTTTACCGATCGTATACTATGTATACAATGATTGTAAACGGGTCGTATATTGTTATACGACCCGTATACTATGGGTAAAAGTGGTAAAAAATTGGTTTATTCTCTTTAATCCATTAGAACGATCCTTGTCTTGAGAACCTGATTCTAATTTAAACAATGGAATTTGTGGATCAACAGAAATAACTGAAAATAACTCGCCATTCTCTTGCATCTGTATACGTTGATTGTGGATTTAAGTTCCGAATCACTAGCAGAAGAACCCGACACGTCTTCTGTGATGATTCGAAACATTCCGAATCACTGCCGTTTTTTCTCTTCCGGTTACCAGGCCTATCATCTCCGTCTACAACACAAGTTGTCATTCATAACAACTAAGCGTCTGGAGAAGAGTATGTTGATATAGGAGAGTTGATGCAATTTTACAAGCATTTTATCGTGTGTTGTAATTTTAATGAAGCAACACAAGTTCATCACCGGTTTCTACAACACAAGTTCATCACCGGTTTCTACAACACAAGTTCATCACCGGTTTCTACAGCACAAGTTCATCACCGGTTTCTACAGCACAAGTTCATCACCGGTTTCTACAGCACAAGTTCAACACCGGTTTCTACAGCACAAGCACATACACAAGCAGAAGAACCCGACACGTCCGGTGATTGTTGATACATGGAAAAACAAGGACCATTCACCTCTTTCAACCTACCAAAACACCAAAATCCGTACCGGTGATTGTTTATCCATACTATTCTTCATAGCCATATTCCCACTCACAAGTTGTTGATACTGAGCTTCCTGATACATATTCTTCGTAAGAAACTTTTCATGCACTGAACCTTCAGTTGTGTACTCTTCAATCTTCTTGAGTATTTTTCTAACTTTATGCTTGCATCCACCACAGTGAATATTAACTTTGAGTGAAAGAGTTTGGAATCCGACGGTAAAAACGAAGTAACTGTTGGAATTTGTGGATTTCGGTTGGTTCAGAAACTTAACAAGAGAAGCAACTAAAAAAATACAATTGATTTCTCTTCATGTTACGGAGAATGTTCTAGAAATTGAAGGAAAAGGAAAAGATTTGTTGAAATCAAATTCAACAGAGATAACTTAATACAATCGGTCAAATCACACACTATATAAAGATTACAGAGGTTTTTACCATATGTATACGGGCCGTATACGGGTCGTATATTGTTATACGGCCCGTATACTATGGGTAAAAAATGGTAAAAATTGGTTTATTCTCTTTAATCTATTAGAACGATCCTTGTTTTGAGAACCTGATTCTGATTTAAACAATGGAATTTGTGGATCAACAGAAATAACTGAAAATAACTCGCCATTCTCTTGCACCTGTGTCCGTCACATGATAGAAGATGTGTCGGGTTCTGCTAGACGTGTCCGTCACATGATAGAAGACGTGTCACACCCTGGCTTTGCGGAAGCGTGGTTAATTTGATGTGACTTCTTAATACCATAGCTTAATCATAACAAAGCTATATGAATTAAAACATGCAAGAATCATCCATTAAGTTTTAAAAACCAAATACAGTACCATTGTTTTAAAACGGGATACACCCTAACAACCATAATCTTGTTCAACAAACATTACAAACTTAAACATATCATAAACACAGTTTAAGGACTGTGACTTGTCCAGGAAAGAGTCACATCCCCTAAACCCCTGATGATCTTGGAAACTAGTGCAGCGGGAAAACGTGCCATACCGTGCCAGATCTTTTAATTCCCTGAAATACATGTAAGTTGAAAAATCAACAATAATGTTGAGCGAGTTCATGTGTAAGTGAGTAAATAAACCTTTGTATTTATCAAAAATCCTGGTATGTAGCAAATAAGGAAAAAGAGATCACCAATGGTTTGCAAGGCCATTGATATGTGTGAAATGCAAGTAGGAAGGCTCAAACCTAGCAGATTTATGCGTCGGGTACAAAGTCATCCCAAGGTCCGTTATGCTGGGCCTGGGACTGGGCTCGCTACACCCAAATAGATCTATCGCTCCTGCCCCTCGGTCCTACCCTGAGGATTAATGACCTCAAGTTTCCGCCTACCCATTCACATGATCTAAAAAGTAACCCTCCTTACGCTAACCATACCATGTATAAAGTAATCATAAACATTGTAACATGTATTTCACCCCCGCAGTTTAGAAAACTGAAAACAGTTAAGAGAAAAGGGGGACATGAACTCACAGTCAGTGCGTCTCTACCAAGTACTCCGAATGTCAGCTGTGCGACGACCTACATGTACTAATTCTATTAGACGGATGGCCGTGCCTTAGCTTTATAGTTTAGGTTTTTGGGAAATAGTTAGACAACTATTCCGTGTTTATATTTTGCATGTACTTGGTAGTTAATCTCCTTCCCAAGGATGGGGGATTTAATACATGTGCGTTCAATTTATAATATTAAGTCTCACTTAATATATTTTCATTTCTAATTCCAAATATAAATATTTTTTCTCAAAAATATTATATTTCCATTTCACATAATTTTTCCCAAAAATAATACGTTGATAAAATACGCGTTCATAATTATTTCCGTATAATGCGTAAGTTACGTTTTAGTAATCGTGTGGTAATAATAATTACCGTTGTAACTTATATGTTTATCGTGAAAGCGTTTGTATTATTTTGGATTCGTCAACGTTTGTAAATATTATTTTTACTCTAAAAATAATATTTGTGTATTTTCACAAAATAATCATAAACAGTGTTGTGAAAAATATATTTACCAAATATATATTTATCACGTTTAGTTTTGTGAAAATCCCACCTCCGAATATTTGTAAATAAAGTCGTGGCGAAATATATTTTGAAAACATGTCAAAAATAATTCTAACACTTGTAAATAATTCTAAGTGTTAGGTTTTAGAAAAATTTCGCCAGAGTTTCCTCTGTAACTGGAGGTGGCCACGCTTTCAAGCGTATCATTTTCTTTTACAAAATCATTTCAACAACTTCTTTATTCAATCAAACAATTTCCGACACAACAACTAGTCGACAAGTATGTAAATCGCATAATCGCATGAACTTGTAGTTTTTCCGAAAACTATAGTGTAGATCCCGTTATATTTTGTGGATCTTTGTATAAAATAGTTTAATCTCGTATAAACCTCGTTTTTAGAATAAATCCATCTTTACATCTTTCTGTCATCTTTTACAAAGATTGTTATTTTGTCGAAACCTTTCGTTTCACAAGTGTTTATGCACTTGTGGTTTGTAAAAATCATACTTGTTAGTGTGTTATCCGACTTTTAGAAAACATGATTTTCTCGACATGTGGTTCTTTGAAAATACCATTTGTACATATGTAGATCCGCTAGTTTCAAACACTATTTTACAAGTAAAAATACTTTTACACAAGTTCATGTTTCTCGTGTGGTAGAGTTTTACCTTTTAACCCTTGTACCGTCCGAAACAAGCTTATGTCAAGATCCATGATCTTAACCGAACCGGGTTAAATGATGATCCGAGCTACCACAACGTAGATCAGGCCTAAATAATCACAACTTTCAAATACTACAACTTTTACACCACTATTATGCTTTTAACCATCAATATTCATGTTTTTAGTAGACTTTAATGTTTCAAAACGCAAGTTTCCGAGTTTTAACCGTTACAAATCTTATTAACCACCTTAGATTAGTTCGATTATGAGTTTTAAGCATTATACCTCTAGCTCGGGGCTAGGGAAGAATCTATGCGAAGAAGTGGTGGATAAAAGCAAGATAACGAGGTCCTTCGCCTTCCGTTAGCTCCAAGACTCCTTATGCGTGACCTTGAACACTTGAATGATCTTGGATCTTGAGGATGGAAGTCGAATGATGGGTGGATGGTGGTTGTGGATCTCGGCCGAGAGCCAAGGGAGAGGGAGAGGGTGTGCTTGTGTAGTGTTGTGAGAATGGAAGTGATTAATGTGTCATATGGTTTACTTATAGACAATTAGTGTGATCTTGGTCCAATGGTTTTCATGCCTCCTAGATATTGTGCACTAACAATATAACATTCAAAGTGTGTACCATGGTGTTCCACCTAGTTGGGGCCGGTTACAAGAGGGGGGGGGTCTAGTTCGATTCCAACAAGTTTAGTTGGGTTAAAGTTTAGTTAAGTAGGTTAGATTTAGGGGTTAACTCGGTTAGTGGTGTGATGTGTTCTATAGCGGGTGTTAGGGTATTCAGGGACCCTAACTGGCTCAGAAAAAGACCAATATTGTTAATGTCAATATTTTCATGTTCCGGGTAAAGTCCGGTTGTTCGGTTGGATAGTAATCCGTTAAAGTGCTTAAATAAGATTTTAAGTGTCGTAAATAACATTTTTAGTGACACATCTTATTTCCCAAAGTGTCAGGAATATTTTCCTTATGTTTTGGCACTTTATTAGTTAGCCAGAAGCTAGTATGTTAATAAAAGTGCTGTGTTTCGTGCTTAGAGTACGTTTTAGGCACATCCAGTCATTATATCTTATTCCTAGAGACGCAGTTCTACAACCCTTGTATCCCTACACTCACTATGGGCGTAGTAAAATATTTCTGGCTCATACAGGCCCTTAGAGGCAGTGTCTGCCTGATGCTGGCTTTATCAGCATGTTCAATAGGTTATCCGTTCTAATGCTACTGTGCTTTTGTGCATCATGTTTGTCACTAAGGTTCAGCATGTAAAATAATGTAGTGACGGTATGTAAAGTATGATGCAGATATGTTCAAGTAATAAAGTCATGTAGCAGTTCATCAGCAATTTCAGTTAAGCACAGTAATCAGGCAGTAATTATTAATTAATTAAATCGTACGGATACCTGGTTTAGTGAGGGTTGTCACACCTGTGTCCATCACATGATAGAAGACGTGTCGGGTTCTGCTAGAAGAGTATAAGTATTCTTGGTTCAATACAAACTCTTCTGAAAGACAAGAATACAACGTTCATGTATCACAAGGAATGACTGATCTAAGGCAGAGAACCTGATTTAGATACACAAATTTATCACCGGTTTCTACAGCACAAGCACATACGCAATGAAGTATTAAAAGATGTTAGTTTCTTGACAGTATGGTTTCTCGACAAATGAAGTATTATCTGACATCATCTGTTCATCATTGTGTGAGATTAGCCAAACGAGGATGAAAGATACTCAAACCATCTGATCCCGTTGTTGCAAACTCCTTTAATGTGAGATTCTTCAAGTTTGCACATTTTGAGAAAATACCAATGTGTTTGTCAGCTTCTTCAACACACAAAGTGACATATTGACGTGGAAAAACAATGACCAGATGTCGATTGTTGAAAGTTTGAACTGATTATTTGTTATCAGGTGAGTTCCAAGCATTTTATCGTGTGTTGTAATTTTAATGAAGCAATGAAGATTGAATATGCACTAGGGTTTTTTCTCTTCCGGTTACCAGACCTATCATTTCCGTCTACGTTTGGTTTCCTCAACGAAGAACCATCAGCCATTATCTGCCCTTTTTCCTTTGGTTTCTGGTTGATTTTGAGGGTGAGGGTTTTGCATTGATTCCTGCGCTCCAATCATCTGCTTCCTGAATTGAATCTGAATCTGAAAGTTAACTAGACCCCTCAAGTTGTCATTCGTAACAACTAAGCGTCTGGAGAAGAGTATGTTGATATAGGAGAGTTGAACCCGACACGTCTTCTGTGATGATTCGAAACATTCCGAATAACTAGCAGAACCCGATCCACTTACATTCAAATAACGCTGAGAATCCATAACGCTTATGGCCAGATTCTTTCCTTCAATCTTGGCAAAATCAATGTCTGCTTGTTTTATTATCACGAAAGTACTGAACAACCGAGATAGACACAATAACAACGGTCTATTTGCTTCGTCCACTAGAACTATTTGTGTATGCATTCTTTTGGTAGTTAACAACGCTAATTAGAAAAAAATCTGTAAAATTAATCATATCGATTGCTATAACAGGATGGATGTGACACACACAGATAGATAAGCTGTCACAGTTGTCAAGACTGTTTGTCGGGTTTCCAATGCTCACACAGGGTGATAAACAACGCTGATACGAACATATGTGTTTCGAAATAGGCTTTGTTCTTGGTTTAATGAAGTTACACGTAACATCTACTTATATTGAGATTTAAACAATGCCCGCCTCAACTGAGATAACGGACATCCATCAAGCTCAAAAAGAAAACTTGTGTTTCCCATAGTCACAAAAGATTGGGGTTTGTATTTCGCATAGCCACCGTTTCCGTAGTAAAAAACGGTTGGGTTTGCAGATTCAATCTTCAATACTTCATTAAAATACCACTAGTAGAAGAACCCGACACGTCTTCATGTGACGGAGAATGTTCTACAAATTGAAGGAAAAGGAAAAGATTTGTTGAAATCGAATTTAACAACTATGACAGCTTATTAAAAGTAGCAATCACCTCCAATCATTTCCTGGTCAAATCACACACTATAAAGTTTAAAGTTCTCGTGTATTGTAGTTTGGAAAGATGACCGAACAGAGATCTGAATAACAAACTGTGGGTTGTGTCGGGTTCTTCTGCTAGTTACTTGATCAACGGACTGATCGGTAACGTTACTCTACTTGTGCTCCGATTTAAGCGGCGTGTTCCGATCAACGTTGTTTAAAGGTGATGAAGAGTTTAGAAACCCTAGAATGATGGTGCTTTTACGGGAAAAAACGTGATAATTGAAAAACATCAATCTATACGGCCGGTATACAATTATACGGCCCGTATGCATTTGCTAAACATCAAAAACCTCAGAAATAAATCCATTGAGCCGTATATTTTTTATAAATCGTATACACTGGTATACGGCTCGTATAACTATTTACGGGCCGTATATAATAAAACAAAAAAACATTCTCTGCGCATTTTCCTATTCAAAAACATTCTATACGGGCCGTATATTTTGTATACGGCCCGTATACACTAGGGATGTGAAAATAAGATCTAGGGGGTGTGGGAATAAGGGGAGCCTTTATTTATTTATTTATTTATTTATTTTAATCCTCGTGAAGCATTATGGTAGATTTGAATTTCATTTTCTAATCACAACTTTATGAATTAAGTCTTTTGTCACTATCCGGAGTCAGTAAAAGGTCGCATGGCCAAATCAAATCTGTGTTCCATAATGCAAGACAACTTTATAATCTCATAGATGATTGTTTCATTGAATCAATTATATGTTTTTGTATACTTCATAAAATCCTTATAATATTTAAATAATTTATTTCAAATAAAATGAAAAAAATTGGCAAATAGTATAACTTACACTGAAATTATATTGTATTAAAGAGAGTTGTACATTTTACTTAGTGGAGTTGTTGCACGTCTAATTCTAGTTTGCATGAAATGTTATTTTTAAACTAGTTATTATTAGGGAAAATTACGAAAATGTTGGTTGACCAATAGGGTTTTTAATTTTGTCACTCTCCTGCGTCTTTGGAAGGACCACTAAGCATGGGATGAGTCGGCGTATCATGTTGAAGAGTCCATGTATCACGCTCCTTCGGAAGAGTCCACCAACGCTTCGGAAGAGTCCACCGACGCTTCGGAAGAGTCACCGACTCTTCCCATAAACATGTGGGACACGTGTTGGACACGTGTCAGCTTCTAGGGACATGGACGCATCAACATAACATGCGGACTCTTCCGAAGCTCAGTGGTCCTTCCAAGGACGCAAGAGAATGACAAAATTGAAATTCCTCTTGATTAACCAACAATTTCGTAATTTTCCCAAATTATTATTATTATAATAAGGTAGTTGCATGTAGTTGTCTAGAGTGCATGTGTATTCACTAGTGGGTCACTACTTAGTAGTAGGTTGTTAACTTTAGATACTATTTATGGAGTCTGAGACCATTCACAATCCGTCCTTCAAATTTTGTGAGGGAGCTTTCAATTCACACCATGCAGTGAGCAAGTAGTTCTAAAGATCGTCGTTTTTTCTGTCTATTTAGTATTCTTTTTCTATATAGGTCATTGTAGGGCGCTTTGTGAATTGACAAAATAAAGATCTTGCTCTCTTTCAACTTATGTTGAGAGTTTTCCTACATTGTTTTTGCCTAATAAGACATCTTACCCTACCTTTAGGTTTCTCTATAATTTATTTGGCATGTAAAGGACTTGCTCGTGAATCTGAACAAAGCAAATTGATCAAATCAAATCTAAGATTGATACTTATCGTGGACCTTTATAAATATTATATCTTAATGTCGTTGTCAACTATTTGGCCAAGTTATTGATTTATAAAGGTCTCCACCATTTACCAAAAAGGGAGAAATATCACTTGTAATCTAAGCATAGTCTTCATTCATGAATGATATCACTATATTTTTGGATAACTTCTGCATCTGCTTGTAAAAGATTTCGTTTTTGAAACATTTAGTTGATTTTTAAAATTTATATTTATGTACGTACTCCAAAATACAGATTCCTTATACGAAAATACTAAGACTATAGGGTGTGGTCATGACCATCATGATTCATGACCTTCTACGTCAGTGTCATGTCACCCACCTCTAGTCCACAATCTAAAACCACTACCCTAAGGCCAGGGGGTGTGGCTTAACACCACCCCGCCACCTCACCTGTTTTAGCGCCCCGGGGCGCCATTGATCATAGCGCGGCGGTTAAGGGGGGCGCTATGGCCCTTCCGCCAGCACGCTAACGAGCAGAATTGAAGGGATCGAGGTGAATATAATTTAAAGGAGGGGCTTTAAACCATTGCATGCAAGTTAAAGGAAGGAGCTTTAAAGCCCCCTGTGTGACGTGGCGGTGAGGTGGCGTGATAAAGTCCGTAGGGGCTTTATACCACACCATGTAGCCTAAGGGTGTTATCATGACCCAAACCACTATCCCCTTATTTATTTTAACTTATCTTTGTCTAAAAAAAAAGTAAATGATTACTTGGAAAATGGAAAGGAGGACCATGGTTTAATCCATGCAAATCATGGTGGATTAGGAAAGTGGATGGTATAGCATTTCATTTATGTTCCTACTCAACCATAATCCCCACACCCTTTAGCCTAAATCAAGTTTTTATTTTGTTTTCAAGAAAGAAAATTAATGGTTGTCATAGATGTAAGCTTGTGTATAGAACTAGTTTGGATAAAAATACTTGACTATATCATAAACATTGTAACGTCTTTTTTTAGTACAATTTATATATCATCTTGTTAGATCTTCCTTTTATTAAACTTGTAACATGAATAACCTATTTTTTTTAGTTATATTGAGTAAGCAATTCAGAATTAAAAAAAAAAAAAAAAAAACTGAGTTAGTTCATAAACTAATGGTTCGGTAATATTCGGTTTTTTTTTTTTTTATTATAACCGAGTTTTGTGCAAGTATATTTACATATGTGTTGACAACCAAAATAACCAAACCCTTGTTAAGACTCAATCTTTATATATTTTTTTAGAAATTATGTATCACCTACATCCTTTATAATTTAACATTGTTGCACTGTAACACTACTAGAAAACTGGTACTATTTCTACCAAAATTTCTTACGTATTTTCTACAAAAGAAAATTCCGACACTTTTCCCACGAGATTCCTACGAACAAGAAAGGGTCTTAGTTTTGTGACAAAAAAGGACAAAAAAGCCACAAATTGTTATGCGTAGGAAAAGTGTCAGAAATTTCCCACATATTTCTGACGGAATTCGTTTTCATTTTAACTATTTGTCGGAAATTGTAGGAATTGGTATGCGTAAGAAAAATATCGGAAATTTCCCACAGAATTCAGACGGGGTCTAGTTTGAACCCCGTCTAATAAAATCCCATTTTTAGACGTGTCTTTTTAAGACCGGGTTAATGTTCCATTTTGTTGTAATGTGTATCCGAAGGAAATGTGTAGAAAAAACACTAAAACAAGTCTCGTCACATTCCGTTGGAATTGTGTAGGAAAAACATATAATTTCGTAGGAAATGCGTAGGAAAAAAAATACATTCTGTTGAAATTGTGTAGGAAAAGAAACTAATTTCATAGGAAAAAGAATACATTCCGTCGGAATTGCGTAGGAAAAAAATATTTTCGTAGGAACTGTGTAGGTAAAACGATCACATTCCGTTGGAATTGTGTAGGAATAATTTTCTTTTGTTGTAAGAATTGTGTAAGAAAATTAAAAAATATATATAAAAGTTATACAATAAAAATAAATATAACTGATGTAAACACAATTTTTAAAAAGAAATATCCCGTGGGAAATGTGTTGAAAGTTAAGAAAATTAGTTCCGTGAGAAATGAGTAGGGGAATTCTAACGAAACATTTGTGTGGCAGATGAGTAGGAAAAATTGTATGAAATGCATTAAAAAAGGATTACCCACAAGTATAATTCCTATAACCCATTTTCGTGGAAAATCCGTTAGTAACTCCAATTACCCACAGATTTCCCACGAAAATTGACGTGGGAATAGTAGTAAATTTCTAGTAGTGTAAGAATAATATATATTACTATATTTAGAGAAAAATGCAATTTGCGTCCCTGTGATATGTCCCAAACATCAACCTGAGCCCCTAAATTAAATTTTTAGTTTTTTGAGCCCCTGAGCTTATGAATTCATAACACTTTGAGTCCCTGCCGTCAGTTTGACTGTTTGAGGCAGAGGTAAGACCGTCTTTTGGCATATATTAATAACACTTTGCGTCCCTATGGTATGAGTGAAATATCAACCTGAGCCCCTAAATTCATTTTTTGCTTTTTTCTTAAGAAATCTAATAATTCAAATTAACTCTTTTATCTATACCTTATAATAAAACAAAACAAACTATGCCACTTGGCATATTCTTACTCCTATTATTGCCACCTGGCACTCTAAAACCATTCCCTCAAAGAATTTCAGCGCCAATTCTTTTTCATCCGCTCTTTTGCTCACACTCAATTTGTTCCAGATTGATACAATCCGGACTTTCCATAAATTTGATATCAGTTTCCTTTCAATCTTTCCAATCACAAATTCTAATTTAAGCCAATTTCACCATCATTCTCTTCCGTTTGTTTTCTTCAAACCCTAGAATTTATTATTCTTTGTTGAGGCTTGAAGATCTGGCATATGGAATTCTCTCGGCCGTGTAGATTTGTGTATTTCTTCTTCAGTCGGATCAAAGTATGTTTTTTTTTATGATTCGTCTTTCATATTGTTTAATCTTGATTTATCATTCAAAAACCCTAATTCTCAGTGAGCCAATTCTTATATATCTTCGATTCATCTTATACTCAGATTCAGATCCCATCTATCGTTGATTTCTTTCACAAACACTAAATCTATACTAGGCGATTCTCTCACGCGGTTATCAAAAAACCCTAAATTGGAACCAGTCGGATCTGATACAGGTAATTGTTTTTACGTATAGTGGAAGTTATGCGGAGGCTATGAAAGTGGTAATAGGGTTTGAATTAGGGCTGGAGAATAAGATTCAAAAGAACTTGATTTTGTCATTTGATTCGTCTGTTCTTGATATCAACTTATTAGTCGAGAGTTTAGTGTAACCTATGTTCTGGTTTGTTGATATTCTGTCTTAATAGTAGGTGATTTCATAAGTAGAAATTGATGGTATATATGAATATAGAAAGAGATGTATACTGCTAATGTTGTATCTATTTGTGCATTATTTTCTTTTACATTGTGTGCTTTTAGTTAAACATATTGATTATACTTGATTTGACACCTTGAATACTTGCGTTATACTGCTATCCTGTCCCTGATCTAGGCTATTATTGAGGTGTTTTGGAAATTTTTGACACGTCTGTTTCATTAATGCGACTTTAATAGTGTTATTGAACGCGATCAACATTTTTGTATTGTATTCATCGAGTTTGTTCATTTTCTGACAAGTAATCAGTGCTCCTAAGCTTTTTTGCAAATTTGTTCCCCTAACCAATCCAACCCATATAGGGTTTTTCATTGTTTTTGAAAATATAGGAGAAAAATTCTCCGATCATGGAACCCGTGTTTTGGACCTCTTGATGCTTCTTGATATAGATTTATTTTTGGGTTAGCATTTCTTTCCTTTGATTTAGTCATTGGATTCTGATTTCTTGGTAATGTGTATTTAACAAGTTGAGACTGATGGATCGGTTTTAAGGGATGAGAGAGGCTGTTCATGGATGTTTGATGATTGTACGCCATCAAACTTAAAATACATATTAAGTTGAGACTAATGTTGATTCAATTGATGTTTGATGATTGAACGCCATCAAACTTAAATTGAGGAGGTTTTTTTTTCTACAGAAGTAGTGCCAACATGAGAAAATATTTGACAACTAATGCCTTCAGGGTATACAAAGTTGTTTACGTTACCTTGTGGATGTTGAGGTATGTTACTAGAATCATATTGAGGTGGAATTTCATGTTCGGGCACAACACCATCCGAATCAGAGGACTCATCTTAATGCGGAAAGGCTTCAGATTCTTCAGTGATGATGTTGATTTGATATTGTGCCCATAATGCAGAGACGGTTAGGAGTGAGCAAAATAGGGCTTCTTGAACACATATTAATAATTTTCCAGCTCAATATCATTCTTTTAAGAAGCAACTTCATTGTGCTCATAATGCAGATACGGTTAGGAGGCATATTCAACATCACTCCTGCCTTTTGAAATCCTATCAAATAAGCCTAAGGCGAGTGCTCATCATCTTGTAAGTTGTAAGTTTCACCTTTTCTTTTAAGAAGCAAATTCATTTACCAACTGTCCAAGTTATAATTCAAAGTCTATTGATATGTTTTCATCTTTCAACTGATAATGCATTGTTGTGTTCGTGTGGGTGAATTTATGCTTGATCCCTACTACCCTTTCAGGCGAAGGTATGATATATTGTTTCTTGGCAAATCTGTTTTGTGTTAGTTTTTTTCATTTGTATTTAGATTTTTACTTTTGTCTTACATTTTGTTTTTTGTTCTATTAACTTTGTAGATATTGTTGTGTAATTACGGGTTCTTCGTATCTGTTATCTCCGTTGAGGTCTTATTTGTGTACCTGTTGGCAACTCCATCCAAGTCCAGTACCGCAAAGGGAAGTAAGAATTTTTTTTTTTGAGTTTTTAAACTCGGCAGAGGGAAGCAAGAAGAAAAATTGAGTTTTTAAACGAGGGTTTAACCAATATTTTTTTCTCTTTGTTTTTAAATTTATTGATTTGAACCTTGCTTTGCAGGTTGGAGTTCTTCGTGAGCTGATTCACTCGAGACAGTCTCTCCAAAATAACAGACGAATAAGATCAAATATCCAGGTAAGTTTGTAGCAACACATTAAAATTAGCTTCTACTTTAATTGATACTTTGGTTCTTGATACCATTGTAAGTATTATTATTAGATAAATAATTAATTAGAAGCTAAGTTGTTTAGGATCACGTTTTCTTCAAAACCCCAGCCTTTATGTGTATGCAGTTTTCTAGAGGTGATAAAATGTGCTATTTGAGCTAATTAGGTAATGGGTTAAAATTGGTTCAGGGTGAAACGTGAAACGGGCCAGGTTGGGTTGATCTACAAGCACTTTTTATCCATGGTTTTAATTTTCTTATGAATAACTGATAGTTCAGTTATGTACACAAAAACAATACATGTACGTCACACACACAAAAGAGGCTCGACGATTCTTTCTTCTGTTGCACATAAATAATATATGTACGTCATATACACGCAAATGTATGTACCCCTCACAATACGGTCGTAACTGACACTATTATTTCTTATGTTGTACCCCTCACAATACGATTGTATCTGACACTATTCTTTTTTCTATAGCACGTCATAAACGCAAAAGAGGCTCGATGATAATGGCAGGCTGGGGTGGCAGTATCTTCATGTCGTATATATTATATTTGATGCGTCAATTTCTCATATTAATTTGATTTATGCATTGTTTTGATATATTGGTACCTTGCAGGAAAACTTATGGATTTGGAGCCGGTTCGCGATCTGAAGTCCCAACACGGGTGGCAAAGGTTTGCTGACTAAGAAAGTAACTGACTGAAGCGTCTTTAACCCAATAAATTCAAGAGTCCATGCATAAATAATGGTTTAAAGATCATTAATAAGGTCATATTCATTTTGAGGCATATTAGATACGATATCTCACCTTCGACAACTTCTTTTTTCTATTTTTTTCTCATTTGCACATCAATTAGTGTGTACCGTGATTAATAAGTTATGTTTTTTTACTTTCTCATTAATGATGCAGGTGTGTAACACTGTTTATTTGAATTTTGGAAAAATACAACTTATTATATAATATAATATAATATTACAAAAACTGCAACTGTATTTTTAGCATAAAACAATGTAGAGGCTAAGCATTCAAAAACATTTTGGATGACTTTCAACACGTTAAGTTGCATAATACGTTTTTTCCTATAAGTAACCCATTTGAGATAAAATACAACCCAAGTCGACCCGTTTCATGTATATGGTTCAAAATTGCCCCTTTGATATGATGAAGTACAAAAGGTACCTGTAGAAACATACAAATAATGTTACTAATCACCAAGTACTTGAAACGAACTCTTCACCTCAATAGTTAAAACAATAGCTCCTTTCTTCTTCGTTTGATACATTATGTACCCGCGGGTAGAGGGAAGGATTTCGTTACTTGAACGTTTATTTCTTTCAAATGATTATTTCAACAAGTTTAAGTTATATATTTGTGTTAAGGACTTAAGCCACCCGCGAAACTCACGGGATCTTAGACTAGTTTTTAAATAAATTCAATCTAATAAATTAACTCTTTTTAAATAAATGCAATCTAATAATTAAATGTATACTATATATAACAAATTATTAAAGCCTAAATTGTATATTAAATGTAAACTTTTAATACACACAATACAGAGACAAAACGTCATACCAACTTCGTAGACTTGACAGAACTTACAGACTCGATAACAAAAGACCGTAACATATAATACAGAGACAAAACGTCATACCACCACAAGCAATTGTGGATCTTTACTGACGGGTGCACTTCGGAATGTAGCAGATATGAATGAATATAACCCCAGTGTAGGTAATTACATATCTGCCACTGGGGTTATATTCATTCATATGAATGAATATAACCCAAGTGGTAGATATGTAATTAGCGAGCTCTGGAATTTCAAGGAAAATCGAAGAGCTCCACTGGGGTTATATTCATTCATATCAATCACTTCCTTATGTGCACCGCACCATCTTCTAGGAGGTTGTCAAGTGTTCTCGCCTTCGTAGTTGGTGTTTTGCGTATCCTTACATCCGCAACCATTCTGTACAACAAAACACATTCAAATGAGGAACACATTCGAATCAAACCAAAAATCAATATGAGGAACACGTCAATCCGAAACTGATCCGATCAGTTCTTAATATGAGGAACCCAAATCATCGAATCAAACCAAAAATCAATATGATGAACACACAAGAATCAAAACCAAAACACATTGAAAACCTCTGTTTTGATGCATTTTGAACAATATACTCAGTTGATACCCTAAACCCACAAGAATCAAAACCAAAACACATTGAAAACCTCTGTTTTGATGCATTTTGAACATTATACTCAGTTGATACCCTAAACCCTAAACCCACGAGAATCAAAACCAAAACACATTCAAAACCTCTGTTTTGATGCATTTTGAACAATATACTCAGTTGATACCCTAAACCCTAAACCCACAAGAATCAAAACCAAAACACATTCAAAACGTCTGTTTTGATACCCTAAACCCACAAGAATCAAAACCAAAACACATTCAAAACCTCTGTTTTGATGCCCTAAACCCTAAACCCACAAGAATCAAAACCAAAACACATTATTCAAAATGTCTGCTTTGATACCCTAAACCCTAAACCCACAAGAATCAAAACCAAAACACATTCAAAACCTCTGTTTTGATACCCTAAACCCTAAACCCACAAGAATCAAACCGTATAATGAATTTAGTATCGTATTCATTCCGTATATGAGTTATCTAACTCGTATGAAGATAACCCTCTGTTTTGATATCCGAGACAAAAACCCACAAGAATCAAACAAAACCAATACAAACAATATTTTCACACAAAACATAGTGTCGATTTTACCTTGGATTGTTATCGATGAAGATGAAGATGACTGATGATGGAAGATGAAGGTATGAGGAAGATGATGGATTGTTATCGATGAAGATAAAGATGATGGAACTGATGATGGAAGATGAAGGTGTTGGGAGTTGGGAGATGATGGATTGTTATCGATGAAGATGAAGGTGTTGGGAGTTGGGAGATCTTGTTGAGAAGTGTGAGGAAGATGATGGAACTGATCTGCCACTGCTATTAAGTGTAGATGTTAAGGGTCAAGGGCAAAAAGGACTTTTCACAATTGTCAAACGGTCAAACTGACGGAACACTGACGGCAGGGACTCAAACTGTTATAAATTCATAAGCTCAGGGGCTCAAAAAACCAAAAAATGAATTTAGGGGCTCAGGTTGATGTTTGGGACATACCACAGGGACGCAAATTGCATTTTTCTCCTATATTTATTTATATTATATATTTGATCAAAATATAATTATTCCTTATTATATTAGTTGATAATTATTTGATGAACATAATTACCCTTATTACCTACTCAATGGTTTCCCTTGGGTGCATATATAGAGAGAGATAAGCAGAAAGTTAAAAGTTACACAGTGAAGGGGTATGGTCCCAGATCTCGCACCGGCATGGCTACGAGTGACCATCACCCTTATCAAAAAAACCCCACCGGTAAGAACTTATCTGTGTCCGTGCGGGCACGCGTGAACATAGCAGTCGAATCCAATCGGTCAAGGGATGGGAAAACTTACCTTGTGTATGAAAACGGGTGTACGCATAGCGATGCGGCTAGCACCGCATCCTATGAACGTTTTCGTCGCGACAAGGGATCTGGACAACAGCAACAGTCACCACAAGTGGCGATGCGGTCTAGCACCGCATCTCGCACATATCTTTCCCAGAGCAAGAACGCGGAAACAACAGCAGTTACCGCGAGCAGCGATGCGGCGTGGCACCGCATCCTGCCCACGAGGCAAGTGGGGACTGACGCCACAGAGCAAGTGGCACCAATGACAGTCGCCTGTCAGCCCATACGTAAGCAACAGACTGACATCGCAGTAGGACGTGGCTTCCCCTCCACAATCGACAAGCCTGACACACCTGCATAAGGGCGGCGTGTAACACCTTGAAATTTTGCGTCCAATAATGTATTGACACGTGTCTTGAGTTTACACGTGGTGTTAAATACTAAATAAAGGACTAAAGTTGACAAACATTAAAAGTATGTAAATTCGAGGGTTAAAAATGTCAACGAGGGATAAATATACTGTACAGTAGCCCAAAATGATGCTCGTACCTTCAAACGAATGAATCATGGATCGTACGGAACGAATTGTGGAAGAAAGTGAGGAATTACAAACTACAGGGGCCAAATGTGTCAACATGTTTAAGTTATACCTCTGAGTGACCTTTGGGCTTACCCGAGGCTTTGTAATGGTAAATTATACTCACTAGAATGCACGATATAAATTTCGCGAAGTTCCGTTTTAAAACGAGAAAGTTATGATCAAATTCGTTAAAAAGGGTTGAAAGCGTCAAACATTGAAAGTTATGACTTTTCGGGTAATAATAAATTAACCAAGGGTTAATAATCTGGGTAAAAGTTCCGAGGCCCTAAAACGCAAAGTTACCCCTTCGAAACCGAAAGGCCAGGGCAATAATGGCAAAAGATTTGAAAATCTTGAAAATCAAGTCTAAAGCGGGCCGCGTTAGAGTTGCAAGTGATCTTACGCGGGCCGCGAGCCATGTGTAGATTCGTTTGCTGACAATAGGATCCAGGCGACCCGCGTAAAGGTAGCTTGATCCTTAACGCGGGCCGCGTCAAGGCCCAGTTGCAGAAAACGTGCACAGTTCACTGTTTGCTATTTTAACCGACCTTGGATGCAATTATGGCAGCATGGGTGCCCCCTACACGTCCCCTAACACTCAGGGACAGTTGTTGAACATCCATGATCAATTATAGACCTTGTTGTCATGATCTAATGCACCAATTTTCACTATAAAAGGCCATAAGTTGTGCACATTGTAACCACACCTCAAACCTGCTTTCTTGATCACTTCTGGAGCTCAAGAACACTCTTCTATCATCTATGGTCGTGTACCAAGCTTCTGTAAGTATGCCTAACCCTTTGTGGTTTAGTTTTTACATAGTTTTAGCTTAAAAGTCAATCCGTCGTAATTAACGATTGACTTTACGATAAATCACAAATGGTCCAGTGGTTTGTCGAATCAAAGGTAGTTATATGTTGGTAATCATGTAGGCTTTAAACCCCTAAAAGGGCACCCTCTGATTCCCACTCTAACTAGTCCGAATGTCGAGTCAAACTTGCTTAGAAAAAGTCAACAAAATGCTATTTTGCGATTTTATGCATAATCGGTAATGTAGATAGCGTGTAACCTGTTTTAACACTCATATAACATGATAGTAAGTATATTAACTAGTCTAAGCTTGTTTGATCCGACCATTTACTGTTTAGACCCGGTTCGGAACCGAAAGTCGCAAAACTTTGACTTTTGCTTTGACTTCAGTTCTGACCCGTTAAGGTATGAGTTAGATATGCCTTAGGACTCTCTTAGGACCAGGTTACATGATGGTATGACCCTCTGTGACCGGTTCGTGGTTTGTCCGAGTCTTTAGCACATTTCCGTTAAATGCTTAAAAGTGGACCGTAACGCCCTTTTTACTTTAAAACGAGAATTTTGGACACGTGAAAGGACAATAACCTTAGTTACTGATTTCTAAGCATGTCCCTAAAATTTCACGTCAATCTGAGGTCCAGAATAGGAGTTATGCTAAATAGCACAATTACGGAAACTTTAGTAATTAAACGGCGCATTTAGCATAAAGCCTATCTAAACCCAAATTTCGGCACCAAACCTTTTACACACTGATGTAAAATAATATTTTGAGATTTTTAAAGATTTTTAATCATTTTTAGCCTGCTCATAACCTGCGGTTATGACATCGGTTCGGTAAATACCGAATATACCCTTTTTGGACATAACTTGAGTTCTACAAGTATTTTGACCCGATTCCAGTTGCTACTGATTTTAAATAATAAATAGAGTATTTTGGACTTTATAAACTGTTCGGAAAACTCAGATTTCCTGTAGAACTCAGAAACCTCTTTTATAATCTTTAAAATGACCGAAATACCCCTACGGGGCATATAATGGATTTAAACTCGTTACGGGCATTATGGAAGGTATCCTACTGATACCTCAACCTCTTTAAAGCATATTGACTTAGGAAACTTGTGTAGGACTCTTACGGTTACCCGTTACGCCTTTGCGCGCACGGTTCGGTTTATGTAACTAGTTTACATAAACTAGCCGAAACGGGTCAAACCTTATTGTTTTGACCTCAAAATCCAGAGTGTGGTTATATTACCCATATAAAACAAGTCTTCAAACTTGTTGGGTCCAAACCACATTCCATTCCCGGTTTTCGCCTTTCACGCAATTAAACCGTAATTATCCTTTGAAACTGACCGGTCTAAGCTAAGGCTAAATTAAAGACCCGTTAGGATTCTAATAGGTTGTTTAAACCTTCGTTCCAGAGTAGGAGACCAGTAAAAGAAACTTGCAATTGTTTATTAAGGATTATTACTTGCTCAGGTAAATACTTTTAACTTATTTTCCCTATACGTGCTTGGGTTACGGTACATAAATTACCGCTTGGTCGGGCATTAAATCTTCCATCATATGGTGGTTAATTGAATAATTTAATCAGCCCGTTTAAATACTTTTTGTTGGCTTTACGCCTTTGGGAGCTTCATGACCATGTCCCGGTTATCCTTGGCAGCATTTTACGAAATGGCCACGACCTAGACACGCGGATGTAGGCATACACCCGTCAATGTGTCCTTAATTATAAAGGTATAGCCGTTGGTTTTCCCGCCGCGGTTTTATGCTATGTGGTATGTCTATTAACCTTAAACCCGGCACGACTCGGGCGACCGAACGCAGGAGACAGTGTGTTTTCCTTGTGCAGGAGACAGTCAGCGGACGATCCAGCCACCGATCCTCGAAAAGAAGGGATTAACCCTACTTGACGAGACCAGTGAATTAACCTATCTTGGTTAACCACCGTTTCATCACACAGCCACAATAACATCCTAAATTCGTCCCTACCCCCTCCCCCTTCCCTCAAATTGTGTTCACCAAGAACACATAAATCCCATCAGAATTGTACACCCCAACGAGAACTCGACCAAACTAATGAGATGTCATCTACTTCCCTCTCTGTTGCGGTTATTGTATTGTCTAGCATATAAGGCATTAATCTTTTATCATGTTTTCCATTAGTTCTTACAGAATTGATCAACATGTGGTATTAAAGCATATATATATATATATTGCCAAATCAAATTTGTTTTGTTTCCCTTATTCTAGAATTATTATCAGCAAACAAATTATTGTTGATTAAAATCTTATAAAGGTTCACAAGAAAAAACATTTTAATTCTTGTTGACATTTTTTCTGCTCATAAAGGTGTATCGCGTTTTAATGAAACTGTAATGATCTCCTTATACCAAGATCTTAATTTTTTTCGTAATCTATTAATTAATTCAATTTAAAAATTTCGATTCCAGAACTTGTATATTAATTGTAATTTTTTAAAGATATTAATTCTCAGTGTTTTGATGTTCATCATTAATTTAAAGAAAAAAATCCTTATTTTGGATTGAATCTTGGATTAACATCTGTTTTTGATAACTTTTGTTAAAATTAAATCTCCAAGAGACATTTTTCGAAATATAAAACATAAATTTTGAAATTTAAAAGGATCTTACATGAACTTAAACCTCTTAAAATTGAGAACATATATAAGTAATCTCTAAAGATTTCGAATTAAATCTTATCGACTTAATAGTTTTCAGGGTTTTGGTTTACGGACTTAGTGTTTTCGGTCTTACAGTTTACAATTTCTTTTTCCCGAAAAATTTTCCCAAGAACGCCTTTTTTTACCGAAAACTTCCCTTTACCAAGAACTCATGTTTTCTGGAAACTCATCTCTTACCGGAAACTGTAATTTACCGAGAACCCTATCCATACCTAGAACCCATAGTTTACCGTGAAGTCTAAGGTTGCCCTAAACTAAAATAATTAACTTGAATAACACTTTGATGTTTCACTTATTCCCAAATGTAATGTGTTATGTTTACTTTTGTTATTCACGTCTAAATGAAATTATTTTTGCCTAATATACATGAATGTTTTAAACCTGCGCTAAGGTGATGTGTTACCTTCATATCTTGCAAAACAAACTTGTGCCTAATAAATTAATTGTCTCACTTCTGCCCAAATGTGGCGTGTCTTTGTTTAAGTAGAATTTTATTAACTTAGTCTATTAGTTTTGATGTTAATAATAACTATATCACAACTTCACTAACAGAACGGTCCTAATTTTTGAATGCCTTAGTTTATTTACCCTAGATCACTCTAATTCTTCTAGTTAAACATTATAACAGCTCTTTCCCATTTTATATAATAATTTAGAAAAAAAACGCGGATAATTCGGTCCCAGATGCTTTTTAAACAAAACATAGAACTTATACGTCTAGGTTAACCGACAACCCAGACGATCATCATAACAATTTTTTACACTTGATTTGTATTTTACAATAGTTAAGTTTTTAAGTTCGAAAACTTCGACACTCATAATCATGTTATAACCATCCCTTGGGTCATCTCAAAAGATATAAATTGGTTTAATAGGTGTTCGGTTCTTGGAATGCTTTGTCGTTCATCCAGTCCTCGCAAATTAGATATCACCTATAACACATTAAACACCCCGAGTAATAGAAAATACACTGGATAAATGTGTTAAACGAACTCGAGTAACGAAATAATAAAAATATAAATTTTTGCCAGCTTTTGAGGCCATCGCATCACGCGACGGAGAAGAGCTACACCTGTTGCGTGACTCCCATCATTGACCAGACTCCCATGCGTCATGCGATGGGGGTCTGGTAATCCTGTTGTGGGACGCGACATGCCAGTTTTCAAAGAAAATTAAGTTTGAGTTGGGCATTTTCTCAACCATAGCCAATTTTGCAGTTTTTCGACCAAAACTCATCTGGTTCAGCCAAACCCATTTTAATCGTTCGGAAATTCACTCGTTATCATATTTCAACCACAACCCATTACCCGGACTCATCATTCTTATGTTTTACGCTCTCGTTACCCGGTTCGTGTTTATGTTTATTTGACCCATTATGAAATTTAAGCACTTAACCTTAAATCGTTCATATTCTTTTCATACCTCCTATTTTCACACTAAGATTTTCATTTTATCTACCACCACAACTTCATTTGTGGTGAGTTATTCTAGGAAAACCTTTATATTCCGATTTTACCTTCTGGTACGATGTTTTACAAAAACGACCTATTAAGAGAAATTAAACCAAAAGACCTACGCGTCCCACTTTTATGTTACCAAAAGACCAACCCAATTATGGAACTCATTTTTAACCTACCCATAGGGGTAGTTTACCTGATTCATCACTTGGAGCATTTTAGTCAATTCAGTCATTTTTTTTTTTTGCATATTGGACATGCCCTTTAGCTGGAATGGCCGTTTTACCCAAAATGCTAAATGCACTTCACTTGGGTTAATCTATCACCAAAATTTGACCCACCCCTCTTTAGTCAGGCCATAAGCCCCTACCGAAAGCATGACCTTTTATACATAACTGGCGCGTGTCAAAACCATGACCCGTTATCAATACCTAGCGATTCTAATTACCATCCATGACATTTCATGCCCATACATCATACTTACCTATAAATATGAAACTTAACAAACAAGCATTAAATATCACATTCGAATGGTGATAACTTTACCATTCGACCCGTTTGTCCATTTGACCCGTTCTTGGCTTACCATTTTTCCATTTCAAAATGATCTTTATATTGTTTATCATGATGTGATTAAACACGAATTTTAACCTATTTGATCTGTTACGGCTTACACCATTGGGTCTCCTTTTCATATTTCTTTGTTTAATCACTAACATGTGATTACTTGCCATTTCACTTATTTGGCCCGTTATGGTTTACACCATAAGGTCTCTTTTTTATAATTGTTGGTTTACCACAAAAAAACTCATTTTTACTCATTCGACCCATTTTAGTTCACGTTAGCAAGTGTTTACCACCAAAAACTCATTTTCATTCGCTTGACCCATTTTGGTTAGCGTCAGCATGTGTTTACACCAAAACCTTATTTTTTTACTTGTTTGATCCATTTTGGTTCCCGTCAGCAAGTGTTTTGTCACGGCCCCCGCACCCGGTTTGACTCGGTCCAGGAGCCGCGGGACAGAAACCTGTGGTACAGCGGAAGTCTAGCAGGATCGTTTAAACTTGAAAATGCCCGATTATTATTTTATTTCATAATTTGGGATAAACCCCATAATTTACAATAGAGGAATTTCACAGGAATTCCCTTATTTTACAAAACATGTTTATTTATTTATTTGAGCCACTACTTCAAGCTTGTGGGTGCTCCGTAGCACATTTTCTTGATTTACAGAAGATCACCTGAAACATGTTTTAAAAATATTTTGTCAGCGAGGAAATACTGGTGAGTCACTCCATTTGATGAAATGACACATAGTTATAAATTACAGCATAAGAGCGATTACAATGGCTTCTATCTTATTTTTATCTTGCGTCGTGTCACCTCCTGGTGACGATGGTCATGCCACTATTGGGTCCTTTCACCCAAGTAGTGACGATTATCACTGTTAGGATTTATTAGCCTAACTGTGAGAAATTAGTAATGTGCACAATACCCCAATAGCCAGTGATTTAAGATAACCACGACTTAATCCCTGTAATTATAACTTTTGAAAATAATTTGGAGTATTGTGAAGCATAATTGATAAAAAGAGAATGACTCACATTGCAGATTTATATGGGCAGAGTTTAGCCTACTGTTATTCCTGATAACCTAATTTAAACAACAATGCACACGAACTAGGTTAGTAACTAATACAACATTTACGATAACTCACGAGATACAACCCTCACAACGAATGACAAAGTGCAATACTAAACATCCATCGAATTCATGACGAATGACAAAGTATAACCCTAATGCGGGCAGCACTTAAACATCCTTTGGATAGTTTCAATCGATCAGACATTAAATCGTAATAGTGATCACGTTATTACCCAGTTGGTGTGGCAGAAATTCGAGATTGTGTGTGTTTCTGTAGTATTTGGACAATATCTTAGTGCCTGAATCGAATTTTAACGTCGAACCAACGCGTAATTGCAAGTGCCAACCTCCCTATTTATACTGGAAAAAGGGCGCCCTCGCGTGGCGCGAGGGGCCTTCGCGTGGCGCGAGGGGTGCTACCCTACCATAGGGTAGCCCCGTGTCTCAGTAGCTTGGGTGAGTTGGTCGTTCGTTCAAATTCGTTTTACACGTAAAACTGTGTAGATATTACCGACTAGGGTTTACCCCCCTGAATTTTAGGGGCCCTGATCCTGATTCCGATTGTTCTGAAAATTTTAGGGTTTATGCAGGATCACTTGGGGGTCTCAATTAGGTTTTCCTATTGGACAATTAAAATAATAAATAATGGTTTTGGTGAGAGTTGTTACATCCTCTCCACCTTAATAAAATATCTCGTCCTCGAGATTTACTGGAATAAGTGAGGATATTTCCGCTTCATTTCCGATTCCAGTTCCCAGGTGTACTCGGGTCCTCTCTTTGAATCCCATTTGACTTTTACCAGTACTACCGTTTGTGCTTAAGAAACATAACTTTTCTGTCCTCTATCTGCAGTGGTTTCTCTACAAATTTTAGCTTTTCATTTACCTCCACATCTTGAAGAGGTACTACCAGGGATTCATCAGATAGACATTTCTTGAGATTGGATACATGAAACACATCATGTACCCCAGCTAACTCTTCTGGTAGTTGTAAACGATAAGCAACTGGTCCTATTCGCTGGATTACTGGGAATGGTCCTACGTACCTTGGACTTAATTTCCCTTTCTTTCCGAATCGCACTACTCCTTTCCAAGGAGAAACTTTTAAGATTACCTTGTCACTGATTTGAAATTCTAGTGGCTTGCGTCTATTGTCTGCATAACTTTTCTGGTGATCTCTAGCCGTTTTCAATCTTTCTTTAATTTTAGTTATCTTGTCAGTGGTCTCTTGCACAATCTCAGGACCTGATAATTGACTTTCTCCTATTTCTGCCCAACAAACCGGAGTTCTACACTTGCGCCCATACAGTGCTTCGAACGGGGCAGCTTCGATGCTTGCATGGTAACTGTTGTTATAGGAGAATTCAATTAAGGGTAGATGATCATCCCAGTTTCCACCAAAATCTATTACACATGCCCTGAGCATGTCTTCCAGGGTTTGGATCGTCCTTTCACTTTGTCCGTCTATTTGGGGATGATAAGCTGTACTTAAATTTAATCGCGTCCCCATGGCTTCTTGGAAACTTGTCCAGAAATGTGAAGTGAAACGACTATCTCTATCCGATACGATGGAGAGTGGAACTCCGTGTAAGGATACTACTTCATCTACGTATAATTTGGCTAGTCTTTCCATGCTGAAAGTTTCCTTCATGGGTAGAAAATGAGCTGATTTGGTTAATCGATCCATAATTACCCAAATCGTGTCATTACCTTTTCTGGTTTTGGGTAACTTAGTAACAAAATCCATGGTTATTAGTTCCCATTTCCAAACAGGCATTTCTAATTGTTGGAGTAACCCTGAAGGTTTCTGGTGTTCTGCCTTAACTTGTGAACAAGTAAGACACTTAGATACATATCTAGCTATGTCCTTTTTAATTCCTATCCACCAAAAGTTATTTCTTAAATCTTGGTACATCTTATTATTTCCAGGGTGCATGGTATACCTAGATTTATGAGCTTCCTCTAAAATCTTATTCCTTAATTTTCCTTGCTCAAGTACCCAAATCCTCTTCTTGTGGAATCTCCAAATCCCATCAGTTCCTTGTTCTAATTCTTTTATTCGTCCTTTCATTTCTTCAGCATTATCCTTGATTGCTGTTACTTGAACATTCTTCAGTTGTTCCATTAAATCTAACTGTAGATTTAACCTAAGAGCACGAACTCGCTTTTGCTTTTCATGGTACTTACGACTTAAGGCATCTGCAACTACATTTGCTTTTCATTCGTGATATTGAATATTACAATCGTAATCGCTTAAAATTTCCATCCATCTTCTTTGCCTCATGTTTAGTTCTTTTTGCCCAAATATGTACCTTAAACTTTTATGATCTGTATAAACGGTAAACTTACTTCCATACAGATAATGTCTCCAAATTTTTAGGGCAAAAATTACCGCTCCCAATTCTAAGTCGTGAGTCGTATAGTTTTCTTCGTGCTTTTTCAATTGCCTTGAGGCATACGCAATTACCTTTTTGCGTTGCATTAACACACATCCTAATCCTAGTTTAGAAGCATCGCAGTAGACTTCAAAATCTTCTGTTCCTTCTGGTAATGCTAAGATTGGGGCATTTGTTAACTTTTGCTTTAAAATTCTAAAAGCCTCCTCCTGTCTGGGTCCCCATTCAAATTTTACGGCCTTACAGGTTAGCTTAGTTAATGGCACGGCTATCTTAGAAAAGTCTTTAATAAATCGTCTATAGTATCCAGCTAATCCTAGAAAACTTCTAACTTCCGTAGCTGATTGCGGGGCTTTCCATTTGGTAATCGCTTCGATTTTAGAGGGATCTACGTGAATACCTTTGTGATTCACCATATGACCTAAAAATTGCACTTCCTGTAGCCAAAATTCACACTTTGAGAATTTGGCGTAAAGCTTTTCCCTTCTTAACAAAGTTAAGAGTGCATGCAGGTGCTCACAATGTTCCTCCTGACTTTTAGAGTAAATAAGTATATCGTCGATGAAAACGATTACAAATTTATCCAAATACGGTTTACAGATCCTATTCATCATGTCCATAAATGCTACATGGGCATTTGTTAATCCGAAGGGCATGACTGTAAACTCGTAATGTCCATACCTAGTTCTGAAAGCAGTTTTAGGTATGTCTTCTTCTTGCACCTTTAATTGATGATATCTGGAGCGTAAATCTATTTTAGAAAAGTACCTAGCTCCTTGCAATTGATCAAAAAGATCATCAATCCTAGGTAATGGCTATCGATTCTTAATTGTAACCTTGTTTAATTCCCTATAATCGATACACATTCTCATTGACCCATCCTTTTTCTTTACAAACAACACCGGAGCTCCCCACGGGGAGGAACTTGGTTGTATAAACCCTTTGTTTAGTAATTCATCTTACTGTCTCTTTAATTCTAGCATTTCAGTGGGTGCTAACCTATAAGGTGCCTTGGCTATCGGTATAGTTCCTGGGATTAGATGAATTCTGAATTCTACTTCTCTATTGGGTGGTAAGCCTGGTAGGTCTTCCGGAAAGACATCCGGGTATTCTGATACAATCGGAATACCCTTAAGTTCCTTACTTTTGGTATTAACAATTACTGAAATCATATATGCTATTCCTTGTTTTCTTGAATAACTGGCCAACTTCATTACCAAAATAAATTTTAGTGGCTTTTGTGGTTTATCTCCGGTAATCATTATTAATTCTCCTGTGGGTGTATGGATTTCTATGGAATTTTTATCACAGAGAATTCGAGCATGGTTGGCTACTAACCAATCCATTCCTAACACGACATCGAATCTGGCTAAATTCATAGGTAACAGGTTTGCAGAAAATTTATGGCCTAACAGTTCTATTTTTCCTTCTCGCAAAACCTTATCTATGTTAACCGAATTCCCCTCTGCCGTTTCGACCGTAAAAATCTGCCTAAGATTGGTTAAAGGTAAATTAAGAGCTTGGCAGAACGAAGTATTTATAAAACTTTGGTTTGCACCAGAGTCAAATAATACTTTCGCATAAATGTTGTGAACTAAGAACGTACCGACTATGACGTCAGGAATTAGCTCAGCTTCCTGCGTAGTCAGTTGAAAGGCTCTTGCGTTCTTTTTAGTAGTTCCTTCTGCAGGTTTAGCCATGATATTTGCTGGTTTAACTAATTTCGGGCAGTCTGGCCTGAAATGTCCAGCTTCTCTGCAATTGTAGCAGACTTTTGTTTTCTTTTTCCTGCAATCTTCTTCTTGATGTCCTGGAATTTTGCAGAAATTACAGTACCCTTTGCATTTTCCAAAATGCTTTCCTTTGCAGGTACCGCAAAATGGGACAGTGGAAGATCGCTCGGTTCCTCTTTTCCTGAAATTACTGTTATTACCCACACGGAATCCTTGGGTAATCTTTTGGGCCACTTCCTTCCTTCTATTTTCTTCTCGCGTGCGCACCAGTCCGTCAGTCAAGGTGTTGGCTAATTCTACCGCGTCATCAATCGTGCGGGGTCTAGCAGCTTTGACAATATCACGGATTTCACTAGTTAAACCCCAAATGTAGCGAGAAATAAGCACCGGCTCTGGCGATGCCAGAGTTGGCACAATCCTGGCATACTCAAAGAATTTTGAAGTATACCCTCGACAGTCAACATCCACCATTCGGTGGCTCAGGAATTTGTTTGCCATTTGTTCTTTTTCATATTCAGGACAGAATTTTCTTTCTATCAATTGCCTAAATTCTTCCCAATTCATGGCGTAGGCCATGTCACTTCCCTTGGCTTGCAATATCGTATTCCACCATTCTAATGCTTCTTCCTTGAAAAGGTGAGAAGCATACATAACTTTATCCTCCTTGGCACATTTACTTATTTTGATTACTGCCTCGGTTTTCTCTAACCAACGCAGTGCTGCAGTCGCCCCTTCATTGCCTGCGAACTCAACAGGTTTACAGGCAAGAAATTCCTTGTAAGTGCAACCAGGTGTTGCAGCTTTTCATTCTTTTGTATACCGAAGCTTGAATTCCATTATTATTGTTGCCGCCTCCATTAGTACTATTACTAGAATTATCGGTGTGCGTGCGTTTATTGGGGTGAGCTTGCGATGGCTCAACAGGACTTTTAACCGCAGCGACGATTGCTGGAATAGCATTAACTATTCCTTGAGCGCCGATGTTTTCTATGTCTTGCCGGTTTAGGAAGTGATCCTCGTTATTGTGTTCCGATTGGTTAACTTCATTAACTGGTTCATTAACCGCGTGTTCCATCTGGATGTTTATCAACCACAACTATTATTTAGTATAAGCATTTTGGTACAGTTGTACAATCAGATTTTCATTTTAAAATAGCAAACACAACAACCTTATTTATCTATTACAACTTACAACTGGAATTCAAAATATACTATTATTTAATTTAGCTAGGACGATTATGCTCCGCATTTATTTTATTGCCTCGTATTTATTTATCTATCTTCCAGGGTTGGTCTTAGTTTGGCAGTTTATCTTAACTAAGGATCAAGATTTACTGCTGTAGTGGCTAACATATAGAGATCTGACCATTTTTCATCTAATTCATCTTCCCACGGCAGGCTTTTGCCTATTTCCTGAGTTTCCTTATTAACTATCACTTCTTTTGAATTGGACGTCCCTATTTTCTTGTGGCTTTTTCTAATAATCCAATTTCTTTTCTTGGTAGTAAGTGGGTTCTCATACTGTGCCTTACGAATAAATATTCCTTCATTAGTATTTACTGAATATCTTGAGGAATTTGATTGAAATGAGGTTCCCTTATCCTTTTGGGCACTATCTAGTTGATGATAAATGTCCGAAAGCTTTTGCTTACCTATTCTGTAAATTAACAAATAGTCAAATAACACAAAAATACACATAATCAAACTAACACGTATAGCCAAAATTGTCGACCTTGCGACTATTCGATTTTTATATATATTATATTATGCATCCGTACACACTCGTTATCTTACAAAGTTTTATTTTTAAGCTATTTTACAGGATTTATATTTTTATTATTATTATTATTATTATTATTATTATTATTATTATTATTATT
Organism: Helianthus annuus; assembly: GCF_002127325.2. NCBI lineage: Eukaryota > Viridiplantae > Streptophyta > Magnoliopsida > Asterales > Asteraceae > Helianthus > Helianthus annuus. The sequence continues at coordinate 163,017,172 of NC_035442.2, forward strand.
ATTATTATTATTATTATTATACAACTACAACCACAGAACCCACTACTATCCCTGTTAGCTGGCATTTCAGAAACGACGTTCCCTTTCGTCGTACTTCTAGGAGATCTGCTCTCCTACCTCCCGAATTCTATTTCCGGCATCCACCAGCTCCTCGCCATAGTGGCGGAGTTCAGCTAAGTTTTCATTGCTCATTGGTGGGTTTGGTGCAGGTTCCGGGTCGAATTGAGGGAAAAAGGTGTTAGGGCTATTCATAAGGTTCTGAAATTGCCAGTTGGTAGTCCACCATTCCTCCAGTGCTCCTGGTAGAGGTCTAGGGTGAACAATAGGGTCTGGAATGGCAAGTTCTAGGTTAACAGGAAGTAGGGCTTCAGCTGGGTAGTTAAAGAGAGCTTCATCGACAGGTCCGATGATGTCGCCAAGTGCCAATTTATGGTCCAACTCTTCCTCCCAGGATAGCATACCCTGGGTTTGCCTGGAACCCTCCCTAGTCTCTATGCCTTTTCCCTTATCTTTTGGGTCTTCCTTTTTCATAGTTTTCTGTGTTGCTGGCTTTTTCCTGCGTACACGCCTCCAACCTACCCACCTATGCCTCTTTTTCACTACTTTTGGTTTCTCCTGTGGTTGGGCTTTGAACACCATAGGCTCCTCGACATCTGCCTGGTATCCAGTGACAGTACCCGTGGTATCCATATCTGTGCTATGGATAGAAAAGTTTTGAAGGGCTTCTGATAGTTCGTTCATGCTGTTAGCACACACGAAGACGCACACAATCCTAAGTTAAATTTTTGTAAACTAAAAATTTCACACAATCACAGAATGGCAATCAGATAAATTAAGTATTTCTAAATATTTAATTGGCTTAAACCAGTGGCTCTGATACCACCTTTTTCTGTCACGGCCCCTGCGCCCGGTTTGACCCGGTCCAGGAGCCGCGGGACAGAAACCTGTGGTACAGCGGAAGTCTAGCAGGATCGTTTAAACTTGAAAATGCTCGATTATTATTTTAATTCATAATTTGGGATAAACCCCATAATTTACAATAGAGGAATTTCACAGGAATTCCCTTATTTTACAAAACATGTTTATTTATTTATTTGAGCCACTACTTCAAGCTTGTGGGTGCTCCGTAGCACCTTTTCTTGATTTACAGAAGATCACCTGAAACATGTTTTAAAAATATTTTGTCAGCGGGGAAATACTGGTGAGTCACTCCATTTGATGAAATGACACATAGTTATAAATTACAGCATAAGAGTGATTACAATGGCTTCTATCTTATTTTTATCTGGCGCCGTGTCACCTCCTGGTGACGATGGTCATGCCACTATTGGGTCCTTTCACCCAAGTAGTGACGATTATCACTGTTAGGATTTATTAGCCTAACTGTGAGAAATTAGTAATGTGCACAATACCCCACTAGCCAGTGATTTAAGATAACCATGACTTAATCCCTGTAATTATAACTTTTGAAAATAATTTAGAGTATTGTAAATCATGATTGATAAAAAGAGAATGACTCACATTGCAGATTTATACGGGCAGAGTTTAGCCTAATGTTATTCCTAACCTAATTTAAACAACAATGCACACGAACTAGGTTAGTAACTAATACAGCATTTACGATAACTCACGAGATACAACCCTCACAACAAATGACAAAGTGCAATACTAAACATCCATCGAATTCACGACGAATGACAAAGTATAACCCTAATGCGGGCAGCACTTAAACATCCATTGGATAGTTTCAATCGATCAAACATTAAACCATAATAGCGATCGCGTTATTACCCAGTTGGTGCGGCAGAAATTCGAGATTGTGTGTGTTTCTGTAGTATATGGACAATATCTCAATGCCTGAATTGAATTTTAACGTCGAACCAACGCGTAGTTGCAAGTGCCAACCTCCCCTATTTATACTGGAAAAAGGGCGCCCTCGCATGGCGCGAGGGGCCTTTGCGTGGCGCGAGGGGTGCTACCCTACCATAGGGTAGCCCCGTGTCTCAGTAGCTTGGGTGAGTTGGTCGTTCGTTCAAATTCATTTTACACGTAAAACTGTTTAGATATTATCGACTAGGGTTTACCCACCCTGAGTTTTAGGGGCCCTGATCATGATTCCGATTGTTCTGAAAATTTTAGGGTTTATGCAGGATCACTTGGGGGTCTCAATTAGGGTTTCCTATTGGACAATTAAAATAATAAATAATGGTTTTGGTGAGAGTTGTTACATGTTTACACCAAAAACTCATTTTTACTTATTTGACCCGTTTTGGTTTACGTCAGCAAATGTTTACACAAAAAAAAACTCATTTTTACTCATTGGACACATTTTGCATCACGCCAGCAAGTGTTTACCACCAAAAACTCATTTTCATTCGCTTGAACCTCTTTAGTTAGCGTCAGCAAGTGTTTACATAAAAAAACTCATTTTTTTCTCGTTTGACCCGTTTGATTCGCGTCAGCAAGTGTTTACACCAAAAACTCATTTTTACTTATTTGACCCGTTTTGATGTGCATCAGCAAATGTTTACACAAAAACTCATTTTTACTCATTTGACCCATTTTGCTTCACGCCGGCAAGTGTTTACCACCAAAAACTCATTTTCATTCGCTTGACCCATTTTGGTTAGTGTCAGCAAAGGTTTACACCAAAAACTCATTTTTTTACTCGTTTGACCCGTTTTGGTTCGCGTCAGCAAGTGTTTACACCAAAAACTCATTGTTACTTATTTGACTCGTTTTGGTTTGCGTCAGCAAATGTTTACACCAAAAACTCATTTGACCCATTTTGCTTCACGCAAGCAAGTGTTTACTATCAAAACTCATTTTTACTCGTTCGACCAATTTTGGTTCACGTCAGGAAGTCTTATTCTAAATTTTCATGTTTTGTCATTAATATGCGATTTCTTGCCATTCTATGTTTGACCCATTATAGTTTACACCATAGGGTATCTTTTTTTAAAACTCATTGTTTAATCACCAACATGGGATCTAATTTATCGTTTTGCCCTTTTGGCCCATCTCATGGTTTTCACTATGGGACCTCATCTTGAAAATGTTTACCCACTGACCACAGCCGCTCTTCGATAACTTCGTTATTTACTGAGCAAATTCTTATCACTTAAGTAGTGATTTTATACTAAGAGGTGTAAGCTTTACTTACCTTGCGCCCGTTCATGCTTTCTCACGCCTTTGGCCCGATTGATCCATTCCTTTCCAAACTCCCACCTAGCTTGTCAAGAATCAAACTATAATACGACATCCATAAGATTAGATTAGTCATCATATACCATGACCATCCCCCTTATGTCCAACAATAGGTTCGCATTTCGGAGTGTATTTGCGAGACAATTTGCTTGTGGATTCAAAGCTTCACAAGCGGTGAGTTCTGATCCCCTTTGTATTGAATGTTTTTGGGGTTGTCATACGTGCTTTTCATGTGTTTTCATACGTGTTATGAGTTTATTTTATTAACGAGCATAGTGATTAAAATATCTTATAAACGTTTTTCCTCGGTTAATGGTTTATGACGTATTGGTTAGTTGGGCTTATTAGTCCTGCATAGGATACGACGTTTTATTAGTGATGTTGAGATCGTTGAGGTATGACGCGTTGTAGGTGCCGATATTAAAAGCATGACTTGTGTCGTGTGGAATTTTAAACCATGATATTATTACTAGGTTTGTGGTGACGGGAATATGAAGGTACTAGTTGTCGGGTAGTTAACATGCCTTAGACTATGTATGTGTGTCTATGTGCTCTTATGTGGCTTGATATTCTGGAGGTGCTTAATACGGATTATTCATAATGGGGAGTTACCTTTGTTGTGGCGTCAAGTCACAAGAAACACCTTTGCGGTGTTTAAATGATCTATCTCTATATAAATCTACTTTTATGGAATATTACACTAGGTATTTAATCGTGATACTATTTCTTAGCCGATATTTGGTATCTTGTAATGTTGGGATATTGTTTTTGTTGATTAATATACCATTAAAATATAATATAAAGGAGGTCATGAGCGCATGACTCAAAATCACTTTTGATAAAATCATCTTTTAGTAAAAGTGTATGTTCCAAATTCTAGATGTCTACTTCAATTCATAATTGGACTCCTTAAAAGGTGATACGAATAGTACCTGAAGAATTCCTCTTTGGCTCGACATCCTTTTTCAAATTCATTGATAGAGAATTAGAGAAACTAAGAGGAGCCGAACATAAAAGGGTAAGTATATCATCATATGTGTATCTACCGAAAGGTATAACAAAATAAGTAACTGAAGAAACAAAATACATATGACTAGCTAGTAGGATCGTTTTTGCTATTTAAAATAGGGTTACAACGTAACTTGTTGTTCGTGTATCTGACACTTATTTGTAATTTTATGTTATTGTAGTCAAAGTCCTATCAAGGTATAAACGAAAGATAAGATTAACTTTGTATGTTAGTGACAATAAGATAAGAAATTAACGCAAATTTAGAAACAAACAATTAGTTTTACGATGTTTAAAATTCACTTTACTCAAGTTTAATAATCAACATGTATTTGCAAACATGAACAACAACAAATTAAACTTATATGCTTTAATTGTGTACTTACTAAATTTGATCTTCTACAATGCAAAAATGTTATCCATAATAAAGCTAATTCTAAAACACAAAAAAAAAAAAAAAAAAAAGACATCTTGGAGTCCTACAACTACTGTGGGTTGAAAGGGAAGGCTAGGTGTGCATTTCAAGGCATTGTTCTTATTACTTGTTGGTTGATTTGGAAATCTCGTGTTCTCCGGTAAGGTTTCGAAGGCGGAGGTGGTGTTTAGTGCGATCAAATCTTCCACGTTTCTTTGGTTTAGAAGTAGGTCCAAATTTAAAGATATTTTATGGGTTGATTGGTGTAAATCTGTATAGTGTTCTGTTTTTGGTTTGGCCGCCCCGTTTCTCAAGTTGATTATTTTTTAATGAAGTTTTCCTTTAAAAAAAATCCATAAAAGTTATGAGAGTTGATAGCACAATAAATATTCTGTACTGCATCACACCCAATCCACAGCCAATCTCTCTCTTATTTCCTTTTTTCTGTTGGCTTTTAATAAAGGTTCTAACTAATAATGGTTCCACAGCATTGAAATTCAGTTTAGTCAATCAACCGGAAATAGACAAAAAACAGAAAAGATGGTTAATTCATAAACATTATATATTTGGATTACTTTCTATTCTTTTATACAAAAAGTTCACTAAATTAAATAACTTTTCAAGTATATAAAAGAATAACGTGGCTAATTTCTCTGATCATGTAAAACTATAACAATTATTATTTAAAATTTAAAACAGTCAATTATTTTTATGAGTAATAAATAAACATATACACAGCTTCCAAATACATGATGAATGTGCTAGTAATTGAAGTTGATGGATAATTTCAAAATTTAAGTCTATTTAAAAAAAATGCTAGGATATTTTATAATAGATTACAAAGATGTTCTCACCTTTTCAAACCAGATGTTTATTAAAAACCAATTACTCTAGCGGTATCCAAATAACTTTCTTTTAAGGTAGGTCGTAGGTTGAAGTTTTCTTCGTAACAAAATATCATTCGCGAGCCAGAGTTTTATCATAGTGGGTCCTCGGACGTTGAGTTTCCTCTGGAATTGATAACGAGTCGGCTCACCAGCGTTGTTTGCGACGGATGCAGGTGGCATTTTGTCTATGGGTATACCCGGGTGGCCGGACTTTGTTAGACGTTAGAAAAGGATGCTTAACAGGGATGAGCATTTGGGACTTGGTACCCATACCGAATTTCCTGTACCGAATTTTTCGGTACCAGTATTTTTGGTTTGGCACCGGTATTTTATCGAATTTTACACACAAATACCGGTACCGTACCAGAAAATTTTCGGTACCGGTACCTAGAGGTGTACAAAAAACCGGTTTTAGAACCGAAACCGGGAAAAAAACCGAAACCGGTTTTTTTATAACCGAACCGCCGGTTGTAGACTGGTTAGGGATATTCATCTTCGAAACCGGTTATAAAAATCCGGTTTAAACCGGTAAAAAACCGGTTTTTTGGAATAAACCGGTTAAAAACCGGTCGTAACCAGTTGAACCGGTTATTGTTTTTAGTAAAAAAAAACCGGTTATAAGATAAACCGGTTTTTGTTTTTGATGAAAAAAAACCGGTTCGGTTAATAACCGGAACCGGTTTTTGAAAAAAACCGATTTGTACACCTCTATCGGTACCCATGTTTGACGATTTTCAATACCAGTATTTACGGTATCGAATATTTTACTACCATTATCAATACCAAGCTCATCCCTAATGTTTATTAATAAATTACAAATAAAATAATTGTTTTATTTTCTATAGAATATTACGTACTTGAAATAATATGATAGATACTTAATTATTTATGTACGGAAACAAGAGAATTGAAAATAAGAGAAAAATAAAGCTTAAGATCGAAGCCGAGTGGCTTAAGCCGAGCCGAGTGAAAAATGGAAACGGAACGGAAGGAGTGTAACGGAGAAAAAAGGAGAAAAGTGAAAAATGATGGTGTTTGGTTAACAGCGAGTAATGTCTGTTAGTTAGCCTCTCCTGTGAAAAAGAGAATCTTTTTTTTTCTTATGTAAATTAATATTTTGTTTTTAGTTTTTATTTTCATTAGGAGCGTGTGTGTCCCACCACAGGTCCAATGGAAGACATCATCACTCTCACACCTCTCATCATCATTATCTTTTATTTTCCTCACTGTTTGCCGCTTCTATATATGCGAATTTCATTTTCTTTCTTAATATCTTTTACCAATTAATATCTTTTAACAATATATATATACACTTAGAGAGATATTTAGGTGTAAAAGGTTGTTAACATGTGAAGTGATTACTATAGGTTACGTATTTATTGGTATAAGTTGTGTAATCATATTTTATAAGTTGCGTAATTATTATTGCTATACATGTTATGTAATTATTTAAATTTATACATAGTTATTTATTGTTGTGTGTAATTACATATATATATGTTGCATAATTATTTTACTTTATGCATATGTGAGAGGTCACATGTCTCTTCATGGGGCTTCGTATGTTTTTTTTTTTTTTTGGTAAAGGGTTACCCTGGTGAATATTATACCAATCAACCAATAAGGCCATGTGTAGTCATAAAGCCTTTTTGGGGGCGTTATGCGACACGTGTCGTGCCACGTCAGCAAGGGACTTTATGGGGCGTTATGCAATTTGAGGCCGTAGTCATAATGCCCCTACCCATCATTACCTATTTAATAATTTTAAGTTTTATTAATTAATATAAAAAAACTCTTCTATTTTTGATTGGCCAACTCAATTAACCAAACAACAATAACGCCGCGAAAAATTTCAAGCCCTCCACCCATTTTTGAAACATAGCGCCCTTGGGGGCGGTGTTCTAGGCGCCATAGCGGCGCTATGGCTCTTTCTCGCGCCCCAGTACATATAACCTAAAACAAGTGAGGAACAAAAACATCCCCCAGTTCTCAAGTATGACAAGCCATACAAGAGTTATAACAAACGCAACCAAATCTACAAGCTATAAAAGCGAAACAAGCTCAGAGCAAACAATAACCACAAACCAAAAAACTAGCCGCAATCATCATCTGCTAACAAGAGGCCACGTGGCAGACCCCAGTCTTGTAAAACACGAGCCATCTGGGAAGAGTTCTTGAACCGCATCGTGTGAAGTTTCAATCGAACCGTAGCTAAAATGACCTCCACTAGCTGATCCGCATTCCTCCTTTTACTCGAGAACAATCTTCTGTTTCTTTCCTCCCACACGAAGTAAGCCGCATCACCTACCACAATCTTTGCGATCACATTGGCAGCCATCTTCGAATTAGCAATATCCAGCAAAAACTCATAAATCAGCACCCACTTATTTTGAACCGCAGCCATACCCGCCATATCTTTAACCCTGGTCCACACCTGTTTCGCATAAATACACTCAAAGAACAAATGCTCATGAGAGTCCGGCCCCCGTGTACATAAAGAGCAACACATGGGCTTCGTATGTTTCACATGTTAATTCCATTTTATACTGTATCTAGCGTCTATACATATATGTTAAGAAACTATAACAGTAACAAAAAAGGTACTTCCGTTTCTGGATAGGGATGAGAAACAATTTAATAATCGGGCTAGTTATAAAAACCTTCATAAAAAATTGAAGCATATAAATATCATTTTTATACTTTTAATTAAAGTTCTGTTTATGTCATGGTTATTTGATAGAATGATTGAATTAGGAAGGATGCAACACTATGGGAATCGAATCATTCGAATGTAACATACTACATCAGGATAAACAATAGGATTTAGGAGAAAATAAAAAGGTTACTCATTTTTTTGGAGAAAATAAAAAGGTTACTCATTTTTTACGGAATGCGTGTGCAATTGTGCATTCCGTAAGACATGTCCTACACGTTTTGTGAACTCACGGTGACTATTAAATTAGTTGTTAACACATTTAAGGATACCCATAACAAGTGATACAAACTCAATTTTATGTAAAAAGCGTAGAAACCATTTACAACCCGTCATATGTTAGACTAATCATTATGGTGACTAAACTTCACAAACGTTGCCAGGTGGATAATGAGAAAAAAAACAAGCAGTTTTTTAATATAATAATTTATCATATCCAGGTTGTGTACGCAACCCAAGTTTGCAAACAATTTATATATAATATTGAATTCTTTTGCTCTTTTTTATTATTTAACTTCTATTTATTTATGGTTATAAATCATATGTATATACTAAAATATTAGTTTAGGTTGGGTTGGGTTGTGAATGTGGATGCAAAATTGGATTGGGTTGGGTTGTATAGGTAGAAGAGAGAGAAATTAGTATTTTAATAAAAGATTGGGTTGGGTTGTGATAGTGGATAATCTTATCCCTCTAATTTATGTATGAAGGACATTTTTGTATTTTAGTTTAAAGTAGATTTTTAAAAAAATCAAAAATTATAGAAGCATTTTCAAATACATTGTATTGATTATACATATTCATGTGTTGATGTATATATGTTTGTTATAATTATATACATATGTGATGGTTATGCAAATGTTGCATATATAAATTATGTGCTAGTTATAATCATGTACAGATATGCTAGTATATGAGTTGGTTATAATTGTATACGTTAATACATATCTGCTGATTATACAAATTCATGTGTTGCATGTATATGTTGAAAAGTGAAATGATGAGTTCAGCGAACCCGATACCATCTCCCCAAGCTGCCAGGGCCCGCTGAATACTACGACATTACAAGGACTTCCTATTCCCCGACCTACACCCCCTCTTGTTGGAAGGCCTGAACACCCGCCTTATGCAACGCGGTAACAATATAAGTTTGACCCACGCCTCAACAGACTCTGGCATAGCCACCACCTTACACAAAACAACCAAGGGCGTAGCTTAAGAGGGGCCGGGAGGGGCGCCCGACCCCCCGAACTTTTCGCTCAGTAGTGTTATATATGTAGTTTTCGTATAGAAATTTTTGGGTATATACGTTTTCGACCCCCCGGTTCTATAGAATTTTTTGGGTATATACGTTTTCGACCCCCCCGTTTTCATGGTCAAGCTTCGCCACTGAAAACAACAGTTAAGGCTTGAGCAAACACCATGCGACAACTAAGACTGAGAGGCCTGAACACCCACCTTATACAACGCGGTAGCGATAAGAGTTTGACCCACGTCTCAACAGACTCTGATGTAGCCACCACCTTACACAAAACAGCAGTTAAGGCTTGAGCAAACACCATGCGACAACTAAAACTAAGAGGGACACTCTTAACTGTCTTGATGGGGAGAGAGAATACCCTGTCAAGGAAGCCACTTCCCCGAATTACTTCTAATTGAGCTAAGTTCACGTGACATCCTCTTTCATCCTAACCATTAGTTACCTTTAATTAAAGTTTCAAATCCCATCTCGCCATTTCTAATCGTTTTATGTATCGTACTTCATCATTTCTATAATTATTTGATGCACCATAGTTAAAGCAATAACTAAATATGATTTACTTTTTAAAATGGCTTTCGTATTTAACATCAAATATTATTATTATCATGCAAGGGGTGGGGGGATAAAATGCACGGGATAGGTGTGTGGTGTGGTGGGGTGGGGTGGGGGTGGGACGAGTGGTGGATGGTCAAACCCCACACATGATGTTTTCCGGAAATTGGGTGAAACTTAAAGACTCTCACACCACATACAAGGGTCTGTGTGGTTTCATGTTTATCTTAATGATGTCATTTGACCAATTTGTCCTTAAATAGACTAATGTCACCTCATTCACTTGTAAAGTCAAATAGTATCTACTGAATCACATCATTATACTTGTACACATACGGATGACAAAAAGTATTAATTTACAATTTCTACAATAAAATTTCAGTGAAACTTGTTTAAGTAGTTGAACTTTTAACACTGGATAGTTCTGCATATAAATGGGTTGGTAATGTGTTAATTTATGGTTGACCATACATAAGTAGTAATCAGTTTTGGGTAAGCACGCTACAAAACAAAATAACCTGGTTTACGTGCAGGTCGCTAATATTTTTTTTTTTTTTGAAAGGAAAACTTCATTAAAACACGGCCAACCCGAAGAAAAAGAAACGGGCGGCCAAACTGGCTACAAAGAAACTATACAAATTTACACCATTTTACCCAAGACAAATCATTATACTTCAACCTAATCTTAAACCAAAGAAATCCTATCGATTTGATCGCACTAAAAACCTCCTCTGCCTTTGGCTTCTTACCCGAGAAAACAAGCTCATTTCTAGCCTTCCAGATTTGCCAGCAAGTGATAAGAATAATACCTTTGTAAGCAAGCAAAGCCTTACCTCTTAACCCGCTGAACATGTGCCCCTCCAAGATGTCCCTGAACGAGAAAGCCACCGGAAACGGCACCTTACACCACCGGCTCACCTTCGACCAGACCAAAGTAGAAAATTGACAAGCAGTAAACAAATGCATAGTGGTCTCGCTATCCGAGGAACAAAACGGACAAGCTTCATCCGAAATCGGAATGTTCCGTTTCCTAAGCTCAACTTTGGTGGGCAGCCTATCCCGTTCAACCCTCCAAGCATGGGCGAAGGATAGGTATCTCCGGGGGGCGCCCGACCCCCCGAACTTTTCGATGCGTAGTGTTATGAATAGTACTTTCGTATAGGTATATACGTTGCCGCCCCTCCGGTTTCGCGAAAATTCGGGGGGGCGTGGCTTCGCCAATGCCTCCAAGCGAACAAATGCTCATTGAAACGTACTTAGTGTTAGAATTATGCGTCACCGATGCTCGTTGACATGACTTATTTAACACGCATCTTACGTTTAGAGATTCTTGCAAACAAAACTAACAAACTATCCAAACAAAGCAAAAGGTAAAATAATATCAGATTGTTAATCTTTATATCATTAGAAAGGTAAAATGATCATAAAAGTGTGTAGAAAATATGATAAAAATTAACCATCATAAGACTATGATAAAAATGATATTTAAAACACACTAAACACTTATGCAAGCAAAAATATTAAACTATGTAGAAAATATGTTGTGTAGAAGTAGACTATTGAAAGAGGCCAATGTATTTGACCTCCACTCACTCATGTCACATCTTTAGTGGTTTAAAAGCCTAAAAAGATTAAACTTGGATGAAGTGAGTGAAGGTACATTTATTAAAATAAGTGCTTAAAGTTTGAAAATGTAAAGGGATTTGGACAAGTGGTGTCCCTTATATTATTGAAATTGTCCCACGTTTTAAGTAACCACTAACCAATAACACTTTTTTTTCGTATGTCATTTTACAATCAAGCAAATGATCTCTAACTTAAATATCCATTATGTAACATATTAAAAGAAGGTTTAGGTATGTAACATAATAAAAGAAGGTTTAGGTTTTCAGAAAAGAAGGTTTAGGTATGTATGTAACATAATAAAAGAAGGTTTAGTAACATAATAAAAGAAGGTTTAGGTTTTCAGAAAAGAAGGTTTAGGTATGTATTTAACATAATAAAAGAAGGTTTAGGTTTTCATGAATCTAGCATTAGACATAAGCTAAAATCCAACTGTCTTGAAGGGACTTCAGTGCTGGATCAACCGTTTCATGGCCTAAGACGAAGTGAAATTTCCGTGCCCTTTTTTCGTCTTAGATTATTATATACCATACTCCTTTATCCATGCTTGAATCAGTGGCCGCTATGATGGTGTGCAGGGAGGACCCCCGCACAAGGCACGTGATTTCGAGGGGCACGTGATTTTGAAAAAAAATCCGATATATATATATATATATATGTTATTTTTTAAAATAGTAAACACATACAAATTCCAATATAGACCCATTTACAAATATTTTTTATGGTTTAGAATTTAGCCCACTTACCATTAGTTTATTGAGACCGATACTAATTTAATTTTTTTAAATAATAATAAAACATTACGGAATGGCACATTTTTTCGAGCTCAAACATGGTACGTGAATTCTCAGAGACGCCTCTGGCTTGAATCATGCAAAAATTTAACACAATTATAACAGAGAGTGGTTTGTTTGCATATACAACCAAATAAATTAAAAACAATAAGTTGAACTAAATTAAAATATATATATATATATATATATATATATATTAATAGTTAGCATGTATATTTTCTTTAGTGAGGGATCTAGGCTCAAACTTGGATTACTTATACTTTGATTGTTTAGAACGACATAAAAATTTTGTGTGTTTGCACTCTAGATACACACATATATAATCGCCATTGCAAGATTTCGGTTATGTTAAAGAACTTAAAATGTTTATTCACAAGTGTTTATAATGAAATCCTAAGAAGGTTGTCGTGTTAAAAGATATTTCTTCAAAAAAAACATATGATTATTACGGATCTAAATTTGACACAGTAAACCTTGTATAGATAGTCATGACTAACTTGTATCTAAACCAAGTAGATCCATCCAAAGCTAGCACCAATCTTATTGGTAATCTTGATATTCGATGTTTCACATATATTCAGATATTTAAATTTCAATTATGCATGAATTTAAAATATTCTAGTTCCTTAATTTATATTTCAATTTGGAGAATAATTACACGCTTTCAAATAAATATATTACTCAACACTTTCGTCTTGTTTATTATACTGGAAAATTTCATAAATAGTTAACTACAAGTAATTTCAAAATGCAAGTTAAGTTAGCTTAAGTAGTCCACTATTATATCTTCTATACTATATAATAAAAGAAACTTGTTTTCTGACACTTGTCATTCTCTCATTTAATTGATTAAAATTAATAATAATAATAATAATAATAATAATAATAATAATAATAATAATAATATTTATCAGTTTTGATTATATATGATTCCGTCAATTCAGTTATTGGAAAACATGGGGTTGGGTGATTTAATACTTTAGACGCATGTAGATTCAAACTAATTTTAATAAATAAATTCATAATATCTTAGATTAAAGATAAAAGAAAAATAAATAACAACTAATTTTGTTTTCTAGAAAATTTTTGTTAAACTTTTACGATACATATATCTTCTATACTATATAATAAAAGAAACCTGTTTTGGTACACTTGTCATTCTCTTATTTAATTATTAATAATACTAATAATAATAATCTAAATTAATTCAAATTCTTACTATAATAAAAGAAACCAACTTTTAGACACGTGTTATTGGTATTCTCAAATCTATAGTTATCTTATATTAACTAAACAAATAATAAGTTAATATTAAATCTTATCATAGTTTAATAAAATATTATCCTCAAATCTAAATTGTTAATTTAATATATTTAAAAAATACATCTCTTCCTGCTTATCTTATATTAAATATATAAATAATAAATTAATATTAAATGTTATCCTAATTTATTAAAAATATAAATTTTTTTTATTTTGTATACAAAATTATATTTATTCAGCTCATGTAAAACGCGAGGTTTTTAAAAATTTAACTTTTTATATTATTTACTATACAAAGTTACATTTATATAACCTGTGTAATACACGAAGTTTTTAAAGATATAACTTTTTATTCATCTGCTACGTAAAATTAGATTTATTCAACACGTGTAACACACAAGGTTTTTAAAGATATAATTTTTTTTATTATTTGATAGATTTTTCAACCCGACTATACACGAGTTTTTTAAAGATACGACGTTTTTAGTATTTAATATGCAAAACTACATTTATTTAATCTGTGTAGTGCACATGGTTTTTAAAGATATAACTCTTTTTTAGATCTATTCAACACGTGTAATATATAGGGTTTTTATAGATGCAATTTTTTTTTATCATTTGTTAGATTTATTCAACCCGATTATACACGGGTTTTTTAAAGATACGACGTTTTTAGTATTTAGTATACAAAATTACATTTATTTAATCTGTGTAATACACATGATTTTTAAAGATATAACTTTTTTATTATTTGATATATAAAATTACATTTATTTAACCCGTATAATATACGAGTTTCATAAAGATATAACTTTTTATGATTTAATATATAAAATTATATTTACTCAACCCATGTAATACACAGGATTCTAACCTAGTATATATATATTCCCAATGATATAGAAAAATATGTCGTTCCAAAAAAAATTATTTATTTATGTATTTATGAATACATACAAAATTGTGCAAACTTTAAGGACTTTCTTGTTGTATTTCCATAAGTAAATAAATATTAATTTATACAAAGTTAATAGATTAAATCCAAAAAAAACATATACAATAATTTAACTGAAGCTGATTAAAAATATCCGTTATTGATCCTTGTCGATATTATTAAGTGACAATGACTAATAGTTTATGGTTGTTTGGAGTTCCTCCAACAAATAGAACCTATCAAGTATTAATCAAATATGATACCCTAATCATTGTGAATTTGTTATTTAGTTTGATTCATACGATTCACTTCTTCTATATAGTATAAAATTTAGTATAAATAAAAATGCACATAAGCTTTTGATTAATTAGATGTTACAATAACTCAACTTTTTTAACGAACTCTGATGCCAAGTTAGTCGCGGTATGAGATGGGAAATGAGTCTGGGGTTGTTTGTTTAAGCTCTTAATGGTTTAGAGTTTAGACCTCTTACTTGCTCAATACTTTCAGACTATTTGTTTCGTGAACAGATGTCTGGATGGTTCAGACATTTGCCTCTGAATGGTTAAACATTATACTGAGTCTGAATGGTTAAGACATTTTATCTGAATTGGCCAGACATTTGGTTCTGAACGGTTAAGCATTATACTGACTCTTAATGGTTCAGACCTCTTACTGGTTTAGTACTTATCCATTTTAGAAGTTACCAAACAACCCCTGAATCTAAGGAAAGTCATCATCCGGTTGTAAGAGTGTAAAACCATTCTTGTAGAGATGTTAAAATGTATTATGGTATTAGCTGAAACACGTATAAATTTTAAGATTAATGTCGATATTTATAGTAACGATGTAACTGGTTGTTTCCTCGTACTTCTGTGTTGCGCATGTGGGGAGATCCTAAAGTTAACGGGTTGCATGCGGCAAAGAGGGCGGTGAACCCCTTCATCGCGCGGAGAACACCGCCGCCGCCACTATTTGCCGCGCGGGATGGGTGGAAATCGGTGAGTCTTTACCGCATGCATAGTATGACCGTTCATGGGTAATGGCTTCGTAGCCGTTCCATTTAAAAAAAAACAAATAAATACATTATAAATATTACCATTTTAAATTCCTTTTTTCATCCAATTCACATACTCTCAAAGCATACTATGGATACACAAAACAAAGGTGATGGCAAGAAAAATGTTTCGGGTTCCGGTTCGAAGGCGAGGGGGCGTGGCTCGCAAGGTAGACGAGGCAGATCGAGTGGTTCAAGTGTGCCATTTCAATCACAACACGGTTATTCCCCACACTCTCAACCTTCATACTTTTACGCCCAAAATACACAACCGGGTTTTTACGACACCCAACCCCAACCTAATTATCCACCATAATTTTTTTCATTACCACAAGGTCCCACGAAGGTTGCATCGGGTGTGTACGAGTATCCTACGGATGCCCAAAACGCTTTTGACCCGTTTGCTTATCAGAGTCCACCGACTCAATCTCCAAAAGATAATGTTGAACACATGCTTCCAATATACGATGATGACGAAGATGAATGATTTGTAGCTGAGACTCAAGACTTAGATGAAGACGAAAATGAAGAAGCCGAAGAAGAGGAAGAACTTGAAGTTGAAGAAGAAGCCGAAGATGAACCGAAAGGAAAGGGGGGTAAGGCGGATTCGCAAAGATGGACGAAGAAACAAGAAGAGGCATTAGCGACGGCGTATGTGCATTGTAGTATAAACAAGAAAAAAGACAATCGACAAAAATTGGATGCTTTTTGGAAAAAATTCTCGTACATTACAATGCAACCGTTGGAGGAAGTTCCCGGACCGTTCATCAAGTCCATCCAAAATGGAAAGCTATGCAATGGAGTTGAACTTATTCAATGCTTTTTGGCATGCGGTATATTTTTTTACGTTTACATACTTTTTATTTTTTACCTTTATATATTGTTTATTTTTTACCTTATATATTTTTATTATAGGATCGTTTACGTCCTAGCGGGAGTGACGATGCTCATGTTATGAAACAAGCGCTAAAAGATTATCAAAAAAAACATCTGGGTGGCTTTCCTCATATTGAGGCGTGGGAGGTGGTTAGAAATCATGAGAAATGGGCCTCGGTACCATTGTTGGGTGAGGAGAGTAGTAGTTCGGGGCAAAAAAAAGTAATCGGATTCGGGTAACTACCAAGCGGGTACACCGAATACCGAATTCACTATTGATATACCCGACATAAACGTAGACCCCTCTTCAAGAAGGCAAAATAAGAAAGAGAAAAAGATAAAGGACCAGCAACGTCGATCGAAAGGTCAATTGGTATGTCCGACAAGCTCCAAGAATACAAATTTATGAAACAAGAGTTTCTAAATTTTTTATGGTTTTATTTTTTTTAGTAGGTTTAATTTTATGTATTGTCTTTTTTTAATTTAGTTTAATGTAATTTTAGTTAGTTTAATTTAATGTAATGTTTTTTTATTTAAAGTACTTTTATTTTGTTAAAAATATGTTTCATTTATTAATTAATAGTTTATAAAAAAAGAAAAGAAATAGTTTACCTCTTTCCACGAGTAATGACCACCCCTTATATGTTTTGGGTAAAAGGGGAGTTAGAGCGGGGAATTGAGATGGCATATTATGGTTAAGATGCTTGTGTGTTATCATCAACCTCTTCTGGTCCCGGAAGCCCTTCTAGTTTGAGTTAAACCCAACACAAACTTAAGAAAACATTTAAGATATACCAAATTAAGAGTAAAAGATAAATATAGTTATGATGTCATAATGACGACAAAAATATGAAGCATATTATTGCATGTGCCTCATCTGACAAATTAATGTATACGACAAAAAACAATCTCATCTTATGCCCGTGAAGAATTTTGGAAAGATGTTGACGACTTGTGATAAATGAGGGCCCATTTCAGGAATATCATTGAGGCCTAACGGCCCAATGTTATTCCATTCATTTATTTCTATTTCATAATTATTTACCAATCATTTTTAAATGATTATATTTTAGAATTTATGAACTTATATTTTTTAGTCTATAAAACTATAACTAATAAACCTTATTTTCAAATAATAATGAGTATTGATGTGTTTATATCAATAAAGTTATGGTTTTTGAGTGATTACATAACGTCCAAAAACCTAACTCTTGGAACTGAAATATAAATATCTTGTTCTTGAAACTGGACCGGATAGTTGGGTGGTATTTTTTTATTTAAATTTTAATTTACTACTTCACTTACAATACTATTTAAGACTATTTTTGTGTTAGAATTATTTATAAACTTATTGGAATTCGGAAAAAAAAAAAAAAAAACTCATAATCTATGAATATAGTTTAAAAAAATTTGCTATCCGAAAAGGACTAACGATGTAACTTGTTGCATGTTTGTTTTATATTTTGATGATTTAGATAAATAGTCAATAAAAAAATTGATGGACCAGTATTTTAGTGAATAAAAAAGTCAAGATAAGGGCAAATTTTCTATTTTACCCTTTCATCCATTAAATCACTTTTAACCCTTTAATCAATTTGATTAAAGACCCAAAATATTTCCTACACTTCTAGGCTATAGATACTTTGTATTTGAACCTCTACGCACATAAACACATCGGAACACAATTTTTATGGGAACAAAAAGAACAAAGTAAATAATTGATTTTTCATCGTTAAAAGTTTCTTACATATAAGAAAATGGTTGAAATGTAAATTTATTCATCGTTCCTAGATTAAAAATGAACAAATTTTGTTTCTTTATATAATCTACCCATATGTACAAGTCATGTATAAGTAATATTACATACACATACTACACATATGTAGATACATGTTTAAAAAAACACATAGACAAATAAGTTTAATGGGTATCTTATGTAAATAGCATATGCATTTTTATGTAAGATATAAAAATTTTAAAAATCTGTGAAACATTGTTAAAATACTAACGATTTAGGTTTGTGCTTATTGAAACCGATTTTGTCTATGGGCAGGTAATACACCCGACTCTATAATTAGTGTTCGGTTATAAAAAGATTGATAATCAAATAGTAAAGTCATTTGTGTTCCATTGGGTTTCCATGCTATGCCATCTGATGGATAGATCATGTGATGGTTGGAAATGAATTATGTCTTTGGAACGATAGTGACTAGTTTCGTTTGGAACTACGGTGAACAAGATGATCATTGCGTTTGGAGCGATGGTGTTAATTAAGACGATGATGGTGATGTGTGGTAGTAGTGTAAGGTGGTAGGCCAAATGTAAACTAGGTTAAATGTGACGGACCACATGAATGGTGTTTGGGTCTTCTTGAAAATGTGCATAAATGTGTGGGTTCCTGGTCACAATTACTTATCTTTTGAGTGTGTGTGTGTGTGTGTTGGGGGGGGGGGGGGGATAGTGTGTCTCAATAAGAAGTGTGTTTTTAAAAGTGTCTACACTTCTCAAATCCCCATTATTTGGGAGTAGAGATCACAACATTGATGAGTCCATAAAAGATAAAATTAACGAATTTAATAATATATGAGATCAAATGACCAACTCTTATACATTCAAATATTGTCATACGAGTCTGGTAAGACGAGTTCGTGACATAAAGACCACATGGTGTGATGAAACATCTCAACATAAAACGAAAGAAGAAAAGACGTATCAAAATCTAAGTTTAAAACTTTACCGAAATAGGGGGGGGGGGGATAGTGTGTCTCAATAAGAAGTGTGTTTTTAAAAGTGTCTACACTTCTCAAATCCCCATTATTTGGGAGTAGAGATCACAACATTGATGAGTCCATAAAAGATAAAATTAACGAATTTAATAATATATGAGATCAAATGACCAACTCTTATACATTCAAATATTGTCATACGAGTCTGGTAAGACGAGTTCGTGACATAAAGACCACATGGTGTGATGAAACATCTCAACATAAAACGAAAGAAGAAAAGACGTATCAAAATCTAAGTTTAAAACTTTACCGAAATAATTCAATATATATTATTAGAGGAGACACATAGGGCCTCAAAATTTGAGTGTCAAAATCTATCACTGAGTATTTGCAAATTCAAACAAAATAAGTTTTACACTATAAAATTTAAAATCGGGGTCAATCACTATTTTGTCTAAATGTTTTTGTTAGTTAAAACTTTTACACTCGATAATTATCGTATTGTTATATTTAAATTAAGACAAGTGGCGGACCTAGAAATTATCTGCTGGAAGTGCGGATGAGTGGTTCAAGTGTATTTTCAGGGGTTGCGATCGGGTTTTTTGCCTAAAAATACACTAACTTTTTTATGTCAAAAGGTGCATCCGCCCACCCTGGGTTTCACCTAGGTCCGCCCCCTTAAGACCATAAATGAACCAAATTCATTTTGATCGTTTAAGTTTGGTGGACAAGTAAAGGGAACACAAACACATAAAAAGATGACTTTTAATGTTTGTTCTATGCTCATTAACAACTAGTGGTTAACCCCCGCGTTGCGGGTGCGGGGGTTATAAAACCATGCTAAATAGTAAAGCAAGCAAACGACAATCAAAACCGTAAAAAATCATAAAACAAAAATGCGAATTTATCGTGCCATATGACTAAAACGTAAGCAAAGACAAACGCAAACTTATACCACGAGCTAGCGTAAATGTAGACAACCCCGAATTTTTATCGACAAAGCTTTAACCTAAAGACAAAATTTAAAGAGGCAAAGAAAAACATACATGTTAGCAAGCATACAATTAGGAGATATATTTAGACCATATTTCTGTAAATAATTTACATTAATCTCCTAGTAAATAGGCTGTATAGTTTCCTTATATTTCTTGTATCTCTGTAATATTTATACCCCTCAATGTTAATGATAGAGATCATCGATTCATAAACTTTCATGGTATCAGAGCGCAGACGCTCTATACCCTAGCCGCCCTATTTTCTTCTCCGACCACGGTCGGGCCACCCACCCTTGTCTGTTTTATTTTTCCTTCTCTCTCTGTCTTTCGCTACCATGTCAGACAACGAGACAACTCCTGCCACACCCTCGAAGCCAACCCCACCTCCCCTCCATCCCGTTTATTCAGTTACCAACATTCAGCAAAAGGTTCGAGTTCTTGATGGTGTAAAAGTCTCATACACCTCATGGGTTCGCCTCTTTCAGCTACACGCTCGCGGCTATCGGGTTCTTGCTCACATTGACGGCACGCCGTCACCCGGAGAAAAAGATCCTACGTATGCTTCATGGCAGGAAATTGATTCAATTGTGCTTCAATGGATCTATGGATCTATTTCGGATGATTTACTTGGACGCGTTCTCACTGCTGAATCCACGGCTCGTCAAGCCTGGATCCGGATTCAGAACATATTTCACAACAACAAGGGCGCTCGTATCGCTGCTCTTGAACACGAGTTCGCTAATATGACTCTCAAGTCCCAACCTTCATTGGAGGCGTATTTTCAGCGTCTACGCGAACTCGCCGACCAGCTTAATGATCTTCTTGACGTTCCTATTGATGACAAGCGGCTTGTCCTGCAGATGGTCCGTGGTTTGCCGACAGAGTTTGATACTATGGGGTCCCTCATTCACCAGTCTCTTCCGGCCTGGGAGGAGGCATGTGAGATGCTTCTTGGAGATCAAAAGAGACGCCAAGCCCGCGATCTTTTGGATGGAAATACTGTTGTTGCTGCTGCCCAAACACCAAACCCATCACCCACCAATAACCTTCCGCCCACTCGTGACTCCACACCCAACCCAACTAACACCCAACCCAACCGTGACTATCGGTCCCGGTCAAACCAGCCCCGGAACCGAGGTCGCGGCCGTGGCTCAGCCTCTCGTAACACCTCATCTCAGCCCAACAACACCCACCAGTCGCGCTCCTTTGGATCTGCACCTCCCCCTCCATACCCATATTGGGCTCCCCCACCTTACTGGGCTCCGCCCCCATGCCCCTACCCAACTACATCCGCCTGGACCCAACCTTGGCAACCATACGGGCCTACTCCACCTCCTGCGGGTCAGCAGCCATCGGCTCAGCAGTCGTCACCCACTTCTCAGCCCAACGGCCAGCAGGCCCACGCTCACTTCACTGACTTGGATGCTTTGGACCCATCTCAAATCGCCCAGGCATTTCAGACAATTGCCGTGAACTCCGCGGCTAATGAGAATTGGGATATGGACACTGGAACGACGTCTCATGTCACTCTCGATCAAGGTACTCTCTCCACTTTTTCCCCGTATTCTCACATAAAGTCCGTATTAGTAGGTAATGGTCATCGTCTTCCAGTTATTGGATCCGGTCACACCACCCTTCAAACACCTTCCAAAACCTTTCACTTAAAAAATGTCCTTTACAATCCCAATTTTATTAAAAACCTTATTTTCGTCCGTCAATTCACCATTGACAATAATGTTTCTGTTGAATTTGATCCATTTGGCTTTTCTGTGAAGGATTACAAGGATGGCACTGTAACACCCGGTCTTATTATTCAAGGTTTAACGTAAATTTTACGTAAAACAATCATGTAATTTAAGATTTCATAAACATTTGGAAATACGGGTTTATTAAAACTTTTATAAATCATAAGTTATTCTACATAACGTGATCGAATTCGTTGTTTAAAAATTACAACGTAGCAAAGTGCGGAAGCGTGCATCATTATCGTGTTCGGTTCTTCGCTGAGCTTGATCGTCTTCCGGCGTCCAAGGTGTACCTACATTTCATAAACATGAAATGCTTTAGTCATACGGGGTTTAAATCATGTCCGAACGATGTCCGGGAAACAATTGATTTTCAAATGAAAACAAAATATAAAAAATAATCTCCACCGTAATTTACGGTGGGACCGTAAATTACGGTGGCCCCTGGGTTTCTATTCTTCTACCGTACAACAGACAATTAGCACCGTAACCAATTCATCTCCACCGTAATTTACGGTGGGACCGTAAATTACGGTGGACTCTGCATCCAGCTTCTCTATTTTTGCCGTTATTCGACACGAAAACTTTCGTATCTTTCAAACCGCTTATCCGTTTGATCTACCGTTTCTTCCTACATGATTGTAATTTAATCTTCCGTCATATGGAGTTAAAATCCAACATCCGGATTAATAAAATTTAAGACTTTTAAGTCTTCGGCTTATTACTCTTTTACCAAAATTTTGACCCGTTTATACGTTTATCAAACAAACATACTTGTTTAACCTTTATATCACGTACACTACTTCAAATTAAGGTTATTTACCATATTAGGTTATAATCACAGGTTTATTACACAATTTAAACCCGTTTTCACTCGTATGCTTATTTTGACCCGTAATCCCTCTTTTAACCTATGATTTTGTTTGAAAAGTCATTAAGCTTTCCAAATACAATGTTCCTTACCTAAAACATTTGGTTTACTTATCAAGTAACCAAATGTTCACCTTGACTACTTTTAACACTCTTTGAACCACATGTTCTAAATGAGGGTTACCCTTTTTCACATACCTGGCGCAGATCAATATATTGACCCGTTTTTAATACCTTGCTTTTATAACCGCTAATTCATAGCGTTGCTAATACCCATTTGACATTTACACCTGAAATAATATAACTCGACAAAAATCATTAGTCGTTATTGTCAAAGGGTGATATCTTCACCTTTTAACCCATTTGGTCTAAGTGACCGAATATGTTGACGAGATGATATTTATTACCATCTCATCTACATGACTCGCTCCAGTTTACATCGTGCGGTCATTTCACTTATTAATCATTTCTTAACACTTTTTAGCCTATCATGGTTTATGTTTTACTGTGTCTTTCAAAACCAATAGTTATGATCAACGCATGACCAATTACCGATTTAACTCCTTTTAACCATCCACATGGTTTCTTGTCATGATTGACTACTTTGTTCCGTACGTTTACACGCCGGAACATCATACCTCAATTATGTATTTATCTCATTCATAACTAATACGATAAGAGAATATCCTAACATATAAGACTAGTGTAAGCTATACTTACCTTGCATCCATGCCACGCCTTTCTTTCTGTACGCGCTCCGTTTGACCCGCTTCATCCACAAGCTTCCACCTAGCTTGTTAGGCGTCAAACTATCATCATTCACAAGGTGGTTAGATTAGTCATTAACAAATACGACTATTCCACCTTACGTATTTTCTATGTCGAAATCATTATTCGACTTCGTCGTTAGTAAATTTTAACTTTCTACTAGTTAACTACCTCTAATCATATGGTACGTGTAATTAACTAAAATCTACATTATGATTAGATTCCGTATTATCACGTATCACCCCTAATTAAATAAATTAGGAAATTACGTGTTTCATTCATAGTTTCAACATATGAACTTTGTGGGCATAATTTATAACACCAAAAATCAAGTTTCATAACACTGAAAATAGGCTGTTTTTGGTGACCTGTTTAACCTGTTTACAAGTCTTCAAAAATTATGATTTTTTTGTGTGGCGTACCCCTCGGAGGGTTCGAACTTGTGTTAAAATTTAAAGATCTAACTCTTTACCAAGAATTCGTAAAAATTCATTTACTAAGCTGAAATCAGATTCGTCACTTCTGACTGCAGCTTACGGAAAAATTCATTAAAAATTCCTCGTTTATCCGATTGACGAAATTCCAATTGGCAATTCTTCTAATCACTTAATACTTTCTACAGTAAGAATTTGAGAGCATAACTCAATTCCTAAATTGAGTTATGACATTCGTAATGGGCTGCAGATTCTGTCAGAAAACGCAGCTTGAACCTTTGATACGGAAAAATTCATAAAACGCTCAATTTTCGTCGAAAAAATGCGATTCCAGTGGGGTTTTAAAGATATTTCCTGGAATTACATTTTAGGCTCGAGAAACACATGTTTTTACCACGTTTTATCCAGGTTACAGCCAATACAAGTTGGCTGTAAATTCTGATCAAGAACCGTTTGAATTCAGCTTTCAAATTAAGCATGTTCTTGACATCATAACACTATTTATTTAGCGATCAAAACCCTAAGAACATCTTATACCTCAATTTAGCATCAACAAAAATCTGAATTTACTTGAGCTAAGCATGATTTCAATTTATACTTGTCTAGGGTTTACTCCTAAACACTATTTCACTTCAATATCATCCAAACAACATTCATGCAATACTAATTTCGGATTATAATTGTTCATCCATAATTTTGAATAGAATCAAACAACGAATTTTGACATACCTTGTAATCCCCTAGGTTTGGTGATCACTAATTTATTAAAAGCCCCAATTTCCTAGCTTGATTTCCCTTGATTTGGCTGAATTTCTTGTGATTTAGGGTTTTGATAAAAACCCTTTTTGGCTCCTGTGTAAATCACGACCAGAACACACACATGAGTGTGTGTTTTGGTGTTTTGATTTTTATTAAATTAAAACTATTTTCTCATTTAACACTTTTAGTCCCTCAAGTTTTTAGAGTTATCAAAAGGATTATAAACCAAGTTTTCTTTATTATTTTCAAACCACATAATTAACTAGGTTGATATTCCTAGTTACTTAGTGGGTTTCGAGAGTTATAACCCTTTTTATTTTAAGCCCCGTTAACTCGGGCTTCTTATAAACTTACTTTTCTCAAAGTATTTATTCTCCTTTTAATTAATATTAGGTTTATTCACTTAAATCCTAATATTCACCGGGTAGATTTTCACCACTAACGGTATTTTACCCGTCTTTTAGTATTAACGTGGTTTGATTACCAAACCCGTTTTCGGGGTGTTACAAGTCTACCCCCCTTAAAGAGGTTTCGTCCTCGAAACCTTTTCTTACATAGTTCATTGAGTTCTAAACTCAATGCGTTTTGACTTGAGTAATTTCTTAAGCATTACTCATACTCTAACCAATTGTTAGTATTACCAGAAAAATTATGGTAATGTCTTTCTGGTTACAGAACCTCTACGTACCTGATACGACATAATGTGACTTGAAATAGCGTAATTCCGTTACTTTATTTTTTATTTTATTTTTTTTTTACTTGTTTAGTTAACTTAGCGATTTCCATTGCTTTTAGATATTACCGAACTCTTGGTGAATCCGTTACCTTGACCCGTTTAAGGGTCTTTAGTGAAGTCTTTCACTTTTAGCAACAATTTCTTCTGTTTTCAGAATTCATTTATTCGGTTTAGTTATACCGAATCTACCGTTTACAAGCAACCAGATTACTTAAATGACCTTTACCGCTCGCTTGGTTATAATGTGATTCCACTTCACATTGCATTTCTTGATCGTGATCGTGTCACGCATGTTTAATTTATATCAACCTTTCATTTTCAAAAAAGATCAGTTTTCGAATATATCGTCTTGCGCCTATCAGCGTCAAGACTTGAACCCTTTATGATTACTATTCAAATTCCTGTCAGAATTTATATTTATAAAAATATTATTTCTTACTAAATCTGAATTTTAGTATAACGTTTATCTCTTAACTTTGTAATTACTCATGTCAAGGGAATTGACAACCCCTAATTTATTGTTTTTCGTTCTCGTTTTACGCAAGGGATCGTAACAAGTTCCCTCACCTTACGCTATTGACCCGTAGGTTCTTTCACCTAACCTCGTAGGCTATTTTCTTAAGCTTTCGTCTCTTTAAGACGAGGCCCTTATGATCCCTTTGCTTTAGTTCATGACCCGTCGGTCATTTTGGCCCCTCCATTTTTTTTTTTGACTCGTTTGACTCATTTTAGGTGAATTTTCATCACCTATGAATGTCAGACTTCGTTCTTTATTTGACCCGTCCAACTTTGAATTGGTTGAACGCAATTACCTAAATTTATATTTGCGAAGATTCTTATCATCTTTTAGTCATGACTCATATTCCGAGTCTTTTGACTTTCTATTTCGCGTTCCTGTTTCTCAGTCTACGCATGTGTTTAAATCCTTACCCACCAACTGGGTGTTTTACCGAAGTCGTTATTATTGCAACCCTTACGGTATGTATTATGACTTCGTTTCACTTTTATATTCCTACTTCGTTCTCAAATTTGGTGTTTTACAAAATCGGCCTGTTAAGAGTCTTATTTGTATTCTTCGGGTTCGAGTGTAAGTACACTACCTCCCAATGCATATCTACATCACTTTACATGTTTGCATTTTTCCGGGTTCGAGTGTAAGTATCACTCCCTCCCAATGTTTGTCTAAATCGTTTTACATGCTTGATGTTTTCTGGGTTCGAGTGTAAATACACTACCTCCCAATACTTGATGTTTTCTGGGTTCGAGTGTGAGTACACTCCCTCCCAATACTTGATGTTTTCTGGGTTCGAGTGTAAGTACACTCCCTCCCAATACTTGATGTTTTCTGGGTTCGAGTGTGAGTACACTCCCTCCCAATACTTGATGTTTTCTGGGTTCGAGTGTAAGTACACTCTTTCCCAATACTTGTCTGAATCATTTTACATGCTTGTTTGTCCCTTCACTCGGGCTCATTATCCTAATGTAATACGCTCCCGTCACTTGGTTGTGCGTTTACATTGTTACTAAGTATTTTGCTTATCTGATTCATTTGGGCACTTTTTAATTAGTCCCATTCACCCTGCCCTTACTACATCGGATGTAAACGTGTCCGCCGTAAGAAGTTCATGGTAACATATGCCGCTACTTACTTGGCCAGAGTAAGCGATTAACATATGACACGCATGACCTTTTTACAGTTTTCACATCACGCCCTATGTAAGTAATACCTCTATCTGTTGTTCTTGGAAACAATATCCCGGATAGGTTTTCTATCCAGGTCTTTCCAAGTTTTTTTTTTTTTTTTTAATTTTACATATGCAACTTTTAAGTTCCTACTTATTGTTGCATATTACTATTTATGCTATTATTTAAAATGTGCACCTGGTAATGTTTTCCCCGACGGGCGTTCCTTGCCATTAACCTTGTTCGCGGTCATTACGCGATTTAGTCCTCGGTGAGTATGCTCCTCTTGTCATACTTCGGGCCGTTCCATCATCATATCCACAATTCGTTTGACTCTCGTCGTCTTCAAACGCGAGTGTCCTTCAATTTAGAACATTCACAAAAGTTAGTAACGTCAACCGTAATAATCGCCCGTATTATAATACAAGGCTTTTTCTACTACACGCGTCAACGCGCGTATTTTCGTCAACTATTTCAATCATTTTAATTGGGGTAACGCGTATCACACGATAGCCCTATGTGTTGTTTACAACACTTTAGCATACTAACTATTCACGTACTTGTACTTACCGGATTTGCGATCAAGCCTCGAACCGAACACTATTCTTTGTCAAGAGCATAAGGTTTAAGTCCAAGCATGGTTCCTCCCCACCATACTCGAATCTCTTAAACCAAGGCTCTGATACCAACATGTAACACCCGGTCTTATTATTCAAGGTTTAACGTAAATTTTACGTAAAACAATCATGTAATTTAAGATTTCATAAACATTTGGAAATACGGGTTTATTAAAACTTTTATAAATCATAAGTTATTCTACATAACGTGATCGAATTCGTTGTTTAAAAATTACAACGTAGCAAAGTGCGGAAGCGTGCATCATTATCGTGTTCGGTTCTTCGCTGAGCTTGATCGTCTTCCGGCGTCCAAGGTGTACCTACATTTCATAAACATGAAATGCTTTAGTCATACGGGGTTTAAATCATGTCCGAACGATGTCCGGGAAACAATTGATTTTCAAATGAAAACAAAATATAAAAAATAATCTCCACCGTAATTTACGGTGGGACCGTAAATTACGGTGGCCCCTGGGTTTCTATTCTTCTACCGTACAACAGACAATTAGCACCGTAACCAATTCATCTCCACCGTAATTTACGGTGGGACCGTAAATTACGGTGGACTCTGCATCCAGCTTCTCTATTTTTGCCGTTATTCGACACGAAAACTTTCGTATCTTTCAAACCGCTTATCCGTTTGATCTACCGTTTCTTCCTACATGATTGTAATTTAATCTTCCGTCATATGGAGTTAAAATCCAACATCCGGATTAATAAAATTTAAGACTTTTAAGTCTTCGGCTTATTACTCTTTTACCAAAATTTTGACCCGTTTATACGTTTATCAAACAAACATACTTGTTTAACCTTTATATCACGTACACTACTTCAAATTAAGGTTATTTACCATATTAGGTTATAATCACAGGTTTATTACACAATTTAAACCCGTTTTCACTCGTATGCTTATTTTGACCCGTAATCCCTCTTTTAACCTATGATTTTGTTTGAAAAGTCATTAAGCTTTCCAAATACAATGTTCCTTACCTAAAACATTTGGTTTACTTATCAAGTAACCAAATGTTCACCTTGACTACTTTTAACACTCTTTGAACCACATGTTCTAAATGAGGGTTACCCTTTTTCACATACCTGGCGCAGATCAATATATTGACCCGTTTTTAATACCTTGCTTTTATAACCGCTAATTCATAGCGTTGCTAATACCCATTTGACATTTACACCTGAAATAATATAACTCGACAAAAATCATTAGTCGTTATTGTCAAAGGGTGATATCTTCACCTTTTAACCCATTTGGTCTAAGTGACCGAATATGTTGACAAGATGATATTTATTACCATCTCATCTACATGACTCGCTCCAGTTTACATCGTGCGGTCATTTCACTTATTAATCATTTCTTAACACTTTTTAGCCTATCATGGTTTATGTTTTACTGTGTCTTTCAAAACCAATAGTTATGATCAACGCATGACCAATTACCGATTTAACTCCTTTTAACCATCCACATGGTTTCTTGTCATGATTGACTACTTTGTTCCGTACGTTTACACGCCGGAACATCATACCTCAATTATGTATTTATCTCATTCATAACTAATACGATAAGAGAATATCCTAACATATAAGACTAGTGTAAGCTATACTTACCTTGCATCCATGCCACGCCTTTCTTTCTGTACGCGCTCCGTTTGACCCGCTTCATCCACAAGCTTCCACCTAGCTTGTTAGGCGTCAAACTATCATCATTCACAAGGTGGTTAGATTAGTCATTAACAAATACGACTATTCCACCTTACGTATTTTCTATGTCGAAATCATTATTCGACTTCGTCGTTAGTAAATTTTAACTTTCTACTAGTTAACTACCTCTAATCATATGGTACGTGTAATTAACTAAAATCTACATTATGATTAGATTCCGTATTATCACGTATCACCCCTAATTAAATAAATTAGGAAATTACGTGTTTCATTCATAGTTTCAACATATGAACTTTGTGGGCATAATTTATAACACCAAAAATCAAGTTTCATAACACTGAAAATAGGCTGTTTTTGGTGACCTGTTTAACCTGTTTACAAGTCTTCAAAAATTATGATTTTTTTGTGTGGCGTACCCCTCGGAGGGTTCGAACTTGTGTTAAAATTTAAAGATCTAACTCTTTACCAAGAATTCGTAAAAATTCATTTACTAAGCTGAAATCAGATTCGTCACTTCTGACTGCAGCTTACGGAAAAATTCATTAAAAATTCCTCGTTTATCCGATTGACGAAATTCCAATTGGCAATTCTTCTAATCACTTAATACTTTCTACAGTAAGAATTTGAGAGCATAACTCAATTCCTAAATTGAGTTATGACATTCGTAATGGGCTGCAGATTCTGTCAGAAAACGCAGCTTGAACCTTTGATACGGAAAAATTCATAAAACGCTCAATTTTCGTCGAAAAAATGCGATTCCAGTGGGGTTTTAAAGATATTTCCTGGAATTACATTTTAGGCTCGAGAAACACATGTTTTTACCACGTTTTATCCAGGTTACAGCCAATACAAGTTGGCTGTAAATTCTGATCAAGAACCGTTTGAATTCAGCTTTCAAATTAAGCATGTTCTTGACATCATAACACTATTTATTTAGCGATCAAAACCCTAAGAACATCTTATACCTCAATTTAGCATCAACAAAAATCTGAATTTACTTGAGCTAAGCATGATTTCAATTTATACTTGTCTAGGGTTTACTCCTAAACACTATTTCACTTCAATATCATCCAAACAACATTCATGCAATACTAATTTCGGATTATAATTGTTCATCCATAATTTTGAATAGAATCAAACAACGAATTTTGACATACCTTGTAATCCCCTAGGTTTGGTGATCACTAATTTATTAAAAGCCCCAATTTCCTAGCTTGATTTCCCTTGATTTGGCTGAATTTCTTGTGATTTAGGGTTTTGATAAAAACCCTTTTTGGCTCCTGTGTAAATCACGACCAGAACACACACATGAGTGTGTGTTTTGGTGTTTTGATTTTTATTAAATTAAAACTATTTTCTCATTTAACACTTTTAGTCCCTCAAGTTTTTAGAGTTATCAAAAGGATTATAAACCAAGTTTTCTTTATTATTTTCAAACCACATAATTAACTAGGTTGATATTCCTAGTTACTTAGTGGGTTTCGAGAGTTATAACCCTTTTTATTTTAAGCCCCGTTAACTCGGGCTTCTTATAAACTTACTTTTCTCAAAGTATTTATTCTCCTTTTAATTAATATTAGGTTTATTCACTTAAATCCTAATATTCACCGGGTAGATTTTCACCACTAACGGTATTTTACCCGTCTTTTAGTATTAACGTGGTTTGATTACCAAACCCGTTTTCGGGGTGTTACAGGCACGCACCTGAGCCGCCACAATAGCTCAATCGGTCTCTACTCCTTTACCAAGAACTCACTGGCAACGGCTCTTGTTTCCTTACCCTCTCCTCAGTCTTGGCATGCTCGCCTCGGCCACCCGGGTCGCCATGTTATGGATTTTTTCAGTTCTAAATATTTTCTTTGTAATAAACTAGATTCATCTTTTGTTTGTCATGCGTGCCAGTTATCTAAACATAAAAGACTTCCTTTTGTTGATTCTATTTCTGTTACTACTATGCCCTTTTCTATTGTGCATTGTGATTTGTGGACATCTCCTGTCCTTAGCACCTCGGGTTATAAATATTACATGGTGCTCATTGATGACTTCACTCAATACGCTTGGGTTTATCCTCTAAAGTTTAAATCTGAAACC
Source organism: Helianthus annuus (assembly GCF_002127325.2). NCBI lineage: Eukaryota > Viridiplantae > Streptophyta > Magnoliopsida > Asterales > Asteraceae > Helianthus > Helianthus annuus. The sequence goes on from NC_035442.2 coordinate 163,048,857, forward strand.
TTTACCAAATTCTCAAATTTTTATGCTTTTGTCAAAACACAATTTAAATTAAACATCCAACAATTTCAATGTGACATGGGAGGGGAATTCAATAACCACCGCTTTTTGGAATTTGCCAACACCCACGGGATGCAATTCCGATTCTCCTGCCCTCACACCTCCCAACAGAACGGAAAATCTGAACGCATGATACGTCGCCTTAACGACATTATCTCTTCTCCTTCATGCCTCTCTACCATCCAAATTCTGGGTCGAGGCTATCCACACAGCTTGCTACCTTCATAACATTCTTCCTACTAAAACCCTTCACAACTCAACCCCATGTACCGCTTTATACCAGCGACACCCGTCCTACGACCACCTTCGCATCTTCGGATGCGTTTGCTATCCCAACGAATCCGCAACCCGACCCCATAAACTTTTTCCCAAGTCGTCCCGTTGTGTCTTCTTGGGATATCCCGCCAACTATCGTGGCTACCGGTGCCTTGAGTTGTCATCCGGGAAAATAATTTTTTCTCGACATGTCACTTTTGACGAGACAACGTTCCCTTTATCCAACTCCTTGGACCCAAAGCCTACGCCCTCTTTCTGTGATGATATCCCTCCCGTGTTTACCTTTCCTTCAGCCTTCACACCTGCTGCCCCACCCGGTTCCACATACACTCCCGCTTCCCCTCCTGTTTCGCCTCCGTCGGCCCAACAACCCCAATCCAGCCCAGTTGTCCCTGTCCAGCCCGCCCCCTTATACCCACCAGGCTTCCCCTCTTTAGCTCCTCACCACTCGGCCCAGCCCACTTCCGCCACCCCTCCCCAACAGTCCACGTCCGACTCCCCACCAAACCAAATACCCATACAACCTCAGCCCCACCCATCCCATCCCATGGTCACTCGTGCTCGTGCTGGTATATCCAAACCCAAAGTTCCATTTAATTTGTCCACTGTGTCCTCCGCCATCTCTCCTCTTCCTAAATCTCACTTAGCCGCCCTTCGGGATCCTAATTGGAACGATGCCATGGCCACTGAATACAAAGCTTTATTGGATAATAATACGTGGGAATTAGTGCCGAGACCGCCTACGGCCCCTATTATTCGTTTCATGTGGTTGTTTAAACATAAATTTCAGGCTTCGGGACAGTTGGAGCGTTATAAAGCGCGGCTTGTTTGCAGTGGTAAAAGCCAAACCGTCGGCATTGACTATGATGAGACCTTTAGTCCCGTGGTTAAACCAACGACTATACGGACCGTCCTCAGCCTGGCAGTATCCCGCTCTTGGCCTGTTCATCAGCTGGACGTTAAAAATGCCTTCTTGCACGGTCAACTTAATGAAACTGTGTACATGCATCAACCTCCGGGCTTTGCTGATCCAACTAAACCAAGTTTTGTTTGCAGGTTGAATAAGTCACTTTATGGCCTTAAACAGGCCCCCCGGGCTTGGTATCAACGATTCTCCTCGTTTATCCTCAAATGCGGTTTCAAAAGCAGCGTGTGTGACACTTCATTGTTTGTTTATCGCAACGGTACACAACAGGCATATTTACTTTTATACGTTGATGATATCATCTTAACAGCTTCGGATCCGGTTCTGCTTCAGGATACTATCGCTTCCTTGAAAGTGAGTTTGCAATGAACGATCTGGGTACTTTACATCACTTTTTGGGTATCCACGTTGAGCAGCGGCACGGGGTTCTTTTCTTAACTCAACTACCTATGCAAGTGACATCTTACAGCGTGCCAACATGTCTAATTGCAAACCGTGCACCACCCCGGTTGATGTTGGGTCTAAGCTGAGTGCCGAATCTGGCTCTCCTTCAGTTGATGGTACTTTATACCGTAGTCTTGCTGGTGCACTACAATACCTTACCATCACCCGCCCGGACATCGCCTATGCGGTACAGCAGGTTTGTCTATTTATGCATGACCCTCGAGAACCTCATTTCCAGTTTCTCAAGCGCATTTTGAGGTATATTCGTGGGACGCTTGATTATGGGTTACAGTTTTCTCCCTCGCGTTCCACATCTCTCACTGCTTACTCCGATGCGGACTGGGGTGGCTGTCCAGATTCCCGGCGTTCTACATCTGGCTACTGCATTTATTTAGGCGATAATCTCATTTCTTGGAGCTCTAAACGTCAGCCCACCATTGCTCGATCTAGTGCTGAAGCGGAGTATCGCGGGGTTGCCAACGCTGTTGCTGAAGCTAGTTGGATTCGCAACCTCCTACTTGAACTCGGCGTGCTTGTTAAACAGGGTACAGTCGTGTATTGTGATAATATTTCTGCTGTTTATCTCTCTCAAAACCCTGTGCAACATCAGCGCACCAAGCATGTGGAATTGGACATTCACTTCGTCCGTGAAAAAGTTCGCATCGGTCATGTCCGTGTACTTCATGTGCCTGCTGATTTTCAATACGCGGACATTTTCACTAAAGGATTATCAAAGCAGCTGTTTACTCGTTTTCGGTCCAGTTTGTGCCTTCGACAAGCTACGGTTCAAACTGCGGGGGTCTGTTAGCAAGCATACAATTAGGAGATATATTTAGACCATATTTCTGTAAATAATTTACATTAATCTCCTAGTAAATAGGCTGTATAGTTTCCTTATATTTCTTGTATCTCTGTAATATTTATACCCCTCAATGTTAATGATAGAGATCATCGATTCATAAACTTTCAATACAAATTTTTGAGGTACTTAACATGTAAATTTTATTCACTAAAAGATAAAAACACTATTAGTTTAATCCCCGTATTGCGGGGCTGGGTAGTAAAGTCATGCTATGTAGTAAGTAAACAACGACAAAAATCGTAAAATAAAAACTTGAATTTATACCGTCACATGACGAAAAACGTAGGTAAAAAAACAAAGTCATACCCCAAGTTGACGTAAAGTGCATACAAACTCAAATTTATTGAGAAAGCTTAACCTAAAAAACCGAAAAGAAAAAAAAAAGACAAAACTTACAAGTCTAAATACAAACATGAGGGCCAGACATATCAAACACACTACATGAAATAACAAAAATATAAAATACAAAAGAAAACAAAAAATTAAATACATAGCATTGTCCCTGTATGTTTGATGAGAAAATTTGACTGAAATTAAACAAATGGCATTTTTGTAGGTATGTTGAAAAAGAAGGGTTCTTTGGCTACTGTATCCAAGAACCTACTTAAATTGTTAATATATATAGTAATATAAGTTTGACTGCCTCTAGTCTCTACTTATGTTTATATGTTAAGATGCTAAACAAACATAAATGAATACAATACCCACGATATGAAATTAACTGAACACTTGTTTAGTGAAAAAGCCTTAATTTTCTAATATGTTAGATGAAATAGTTGTGAAGTATATTAACAAATTAGTTTATAAGGGTGTGTGCTTCAAATCATAGACACTAGATGTTTTATAAAGAGTTAATTACGTTTTTCGTCCCTGCAATTTGTCAAAAATCACTATTTTAGTCTATTACAGTCCCTGTAGTTTCACTTTCGTAATTATTACAGTCCACCCTGTAACACTTGTGCTCCGTAAACACACACAATGTAGGACACTATCTTTTATCAAAGAAACAACGTATTTTGGTCTCAAAAATTTGTTTATTTTGGTTTCACAGTTTCACATTTTGATTCTAGTTCATTTTCAAGCTTTAAATCGCTTTCTGAAAAGTTAAACGCGAACTGATGCGTAAACGTAGTCAGTTTAATGCGAAAAACACTCCGGAACAGTGACATAGGCTTAACATACCTTAAATAACTTTTAGAAAACTTAGAAATAAGTTTTGAAGGCTTTGGTGTGTCAAAAACAAGTTTATTCACACTCAGGGACTATTTGCGTCAAACTGCGAAAGTCTGCTGATTCACATAGTATCGCACATTCCGAAACTTTATCATAAGTTAAATATGCCCTAAATATCCTTCACATGGCTTAGAAATAGGCTTTGAGGTGTTTGGTGCGCAAAAATAAACTTTCTTGATCAATAGGGACTAAAAGCGTCAAAAAGTGCATAAGTTTGCATTTTCACGCATAACTTACGTTCTGAATATATCCGGACTTCCAAAAATTTATGTAATCATTAAAATATTTTATTTTAATGATTGGCATGATAAAATTCCATTCGTCGCTTAATTTGGATCGTTTTTCGCAACCGTTCGTGTTTCGTCGTAATTAACCGAACAACGCGATCGTACGACCAAACGAACCGACATCCATGATATTTTTTAGCACATTTCAAGTTCCCTATACTTTAACTTCATTTTAGAGCCTTGAAATGAGGTTAACGGGGCTTAAAAGTGCCAAAAACTGAGTTTATAAAGTTCAGGCACCATTTTGTCATTTCTGGAAAGTTGGCCCAGGCGGGCCGCGTAGCCCAAAGGGTTTGTTGATGCGGGCCGTTTGAACTGCATAGATCAGCAAACTGTTTTTCTGAAATCAGCAGCTGGGTTTCTTTGATTTGAACATGGCTTTAATCATTCTATGGGCTGATTTTGATGGTTTTTTAGTACCCCTAGTATTACAAAACCGTGTGCCCACTTGGATGGCCTAGATCGAAGCACGTTTATCAAGAAACGATCCTAACGGTGTTGGTTTTCCTATAGATACCCAACCCCCATTTTGCTCCCAACTCACACCTTGATCTGATTGCTCTCTAAGTTGAAGTAATTTCACTTCATACCTGAGAATAATCGGGTCAACTTCCGTTCTTGGACCTTTTGTAAGTATTCTTTCATTCTTTTTCGCGTTTTTAGCGTGAAAGTCAAACTTTGTTTGACTTTCTGCATTGACCAGTTTATGGTCAACACGATGTGTTAAAGTGGCGTAAGCGACCTTAACGGATCGTAATGGGTCGTAAGCACTTAGGATAAGTTTCATTTTAGAATGTAGGCTTTGTTAAACCATAACACATGAGTTCCAATACTCATTTGGTTTACAAGTGTAAAACCCCGTGTTTTCGAATGTCAAACTCAAAGTCAAAGTCCAAGTCAACTTTGACTTTTTTGACTATAATTAGTCTATTCTATGTTTTATTTGTATTATGTGGAGTAACTGTTGTTAATCAGAATAAATCAAAGTAATTGAATGTTTAATCAATGCGACCGCTTATCGACTGTGAATAGTAGGAAGTAACAATGCGATAAAGTTAACTAATCAATAATCAAACCGACCTAACTATCATCGAACTCGAATCTCGAATTACGCGAATTTTGGTTGTTGTTATACGTGTGTGTGTGCCTTATGTGTTACCTGTGCGTGTTACTTTATGTTTTGTGTGGTAATTAATCGAATCAATCGAAACTCGAATCGAAACTCGAAACTCAAGTCAAATGCAATCGAAATCGAATTACGACGAATAGTAATGTAAGGATAGCGTGAAGTATAGATGATTGTATGTTAGATATAGTAGTTGGGACTGAAAGTAATTTGAATAGGAAACTCTATCGTACTCGTATCATCTTCAATCGAAATCGAAATATCGAAAATCGTCGCACCGAACACTCGAACCAGGCTGTGGATCGATCAGGCTGTCAGCCGATCGAACAGCCCAGCCGATCGGACAGACTGTCCGATCGAGCAGGCTGTCCGATCGGGATGCCTGGCCGATCGGCCAGCCCTTTCCTCTTTTGGAGCCTATAAATAGGGCTGTCATTATCAATCTTTCCACTTTTGGAAACTCTCTGACCGACCAGCTCGTGCTCCTCACCTTTTCTCAGATTTCTTCCAATTCCGGTAAGTTTTCATCCTAAATCTTGTATTTTCTTGATCAAAACATGCTCCTACACCTTTCTATCTTTCAAATATTGAATTCTAACCGTGAAATCATCAAGATCTAAGCATTCTAGGATGACGTCATCATGGTGTTCTTCAAGAACATCATGTTTTGGCCTTAATCCACCATGAATCGCTCGGATCTAACCGATTTCCACATAAACAAGCTAAGATCTATCAAAGATCTAAACATTTGCATGATGTGATGGATTGAAAGAATGATTTCCAACTTTCTTTCAACTCTTTTACACTCAATGCCTTCAAACCGGTAGAAACGGAGCTTGAGCCACCTCACTAATCATTCTAATGATTGTGTGGTTCAAGATTCGGGTCTATCTACGAGGTTCACCGACTTCGGGATTAAACGTTAAACCGCCGTTCCGAACCGTTCACTGGCCGGATTTGGGTGATTCCTGTCCGAGCAGGGGAAACAAGTAAGAACGAAGGTTCCATGGTTCAGCTCGTTGTCAAACTACCTCAATATAACGTCAAATCAACAGAACAGCCAAGTGTTAGACGAACAGGCCGACCAGGTCAGGATGCTGACCGAACGGTTAGGCTGTTCGAACGAACAGCCCAGCCGATCGGACATGTCAGCCGATCGACCAGGCCAGCCGATCGGCTAGCATAGGGCCCCACATTTTGACAATTCTATGAAGTATAGTATTGAACGAGGCGATGTTCGATCGAACGAGCTGTTTGATAACATTACTCATCGGATCATGAGATACTATGCTTCAGCCCTTAATCGATTTTCAATACGTTGGACGTATTGGAATGCCACTTGACCGAGCATGCTGTTCGATCGAGTATGCTGTTCGATCGAGTGACATCCTGCTGAGGACTACTACTGAAGTTCCTAACCGATCGGTTAAGTCGGCCGATCGAACAGACCGTTCGATCGATCGACCTGAATGGTAAGAACACTTTAGTGCTCTCAAATACTACAACGTAAACTTCAAAAGGTCAAACCATCATACACAAACACATCCTACTCAAAGGAAGAAACAATCCACTCGAACGGTCCAGCCGATCGGGCCTACCGGCCGATCGAACGGACTGTCCAGCCGAACGAACAACCCGTTCGATCGAACCAACTGTTCGATCGACCAGGCTGTTCGACCCACTTACACTTGTTTTCCATTTTACGTGTATTCATCGTTATGCTATCGAACTGTTCAGGTTAACCCTACTCTCAAGCGCTCCCTTCAATCCATCAATCAATCGCTGTGAGTATACTTGACCCCTTTTTGCTTTTAGCACTCTTGGGTGTTACATACGTTACTTATCAAAATCACAATCGAACACACTACTCAAACTATTTGAACGCTAACCGATATGCATGTATTACGTGACTAAATGAATGCTTGTTGATTGTGTTTACACGTGGAATGTTGTCTACCTGCCTTAACGACGTAGTACTATAGTTTGGACTCAGCACCCGTTCACACGGGGGTTGTTAAGGACAATTACTTGCATGGATTACGGTGGTAATCATGTATTGCGAACTGTCTCGGACAGTCAACCCGCAGTCATTAGTATCGATAGATCCATGTCGATAATTAACATGCTTCGTTTTCCTCTGTGTACGTGCTGGTTATGCGTAAACTATTCAAACTCTATATGCTATTACCAAACTTGTATGCTCACCTTTACATTATATGTATTGACTTTATTTTAACGTATGTGACAGGTGTTTAAGATGTTTGCTTGCTAGGAAAGCGAGGCTAGAATAAAGCTCTAGAGGCCCTCAACAAATAGTTGTCTGTCAGGAAAGAGTAACTAGAGCATAGTTGTCTGTAGATCTTGTCAGGCTGGGTCTTTAGGAGCATTTGAACAATATTTATTTGTTTTATTTAAATCTGAGTTGTCGGAACGGAACATTTGACTAGTTGTTATCTGTAATAATGTGTTTGTTATTTGGGACACGGTATGGGACGTGTTATTTAAACTGAATAGTGATGATAATTGTTATGGAAACTTCTGGACAATCTGTTTCGCTCAGTGCCATGCCCCGATGATTCCGCCATCGGTTGGGGTGTGACAACAAGACCTCATTCTACCCGATCTTCCGATTCAGGTGTCAATTCCCTAATATAGTGCCTGTTACCCTAGGAATCGCTTCAACACTTGAACTCTTGGTCGTTTGAGCCTTGTTATACCTTTTGAACCGGGACTATACGCAACCCCAGGCGAGTACATAGTTCCCCTCTTTTACTGTTTTCAAATGTTTTGGGGTGATTCATATGTGCAATCGATTTGTTTTCAAAATGTATGGCATACATGTGTTCACTAAGTGCTTTTGTGTGTATTATTCCGATTATGCAAACGCTCTGTTTTATCCTTAAGTGATCTACCTATCTTCATAGTTAGATTCATGTAGGATATTTGAAGTACAGACTTAGATCTTCCTATCTTCATAGTGAGATTTTTAAGAAGTACTTTGCAGACTCAATGGTTGGTTTTTGTGTAGTTTGCTGGTGATTTAGATAACGAAGCTAGATAATACAATAAGCACATGGTAGATACACCGCTGGTACTTCCTATATATAAGTGTGCTTATTGTATTACCTTTCGTGGCGTTATCTCGAATCACCAGTAGGATTTAGTTTGGTTTCAATTCAATTTGATAAGAACTCAGGATCCCTGTAGTATCTATCTATCTTCACAGTTAGACTTATATGGGATGTTTAAAGTACCAATATTGGAATCCTTTATTGGATTCATAGTGTGCTTTAATGCTTGTTAAGTTAGACAATGTGATAGAACCCAAATCCTTATAGCATCTATCTATCTTCATAGATTGATTCTTGTAGGATGTTTAAAGTACTGATACTGGAGTCCTTGATTGGATTCATTGTGTGCTTTAATGCGTGTTCACAAGTTGGTTGGTTTATATGTTATGTGGTAGTTGTGATTTAAATAACGAAACGGGTATAATAAAATAAGCACATGGTGGATACGCCGCTGGTACTTCCTATATATAAGTGTTCTTATTTTATTATTCTTGTAGCGTTATCTGGATCACTTTAGGATTTTGTGTACATTTGTTCATTGTTGGTTATCATAATCTTTATAGAATCTTCAATATTCTTATGTGTTAGATTCTTAGAAAGATATCTGAAGTTTTATCATAACTCATTGATTTGATTTATATAATACTTATATAAGTTTTGATTTATTTCAAAACAGTTATTATTAATCCTTGATTGGATTCCTAATAACACATTCACAAGTTTTTATGATGGTTTAAATCAGGATTTCAATATAAAACATAAAATGACTTAGTAAATATCATAATGCCATATACAAACCTATTTTTGTCACAAGTTTTCACAATTAGGATAATAATACCAAATGTTTTTGCCATTTATTTGGCTAATAAAACCTATGTATTCGCCGGCATTTTTATGCTGACTGTTTTCGCATATGTTTCAGGATGTTCGACTGTTCAAGCATACAACGCATAGGACTGCATTTGGGCCTTAGACTTCTAAACCAAAATAACAATTACATGTATTTTTTTGTTTGTAAAACGATGATTAATGATATTGAAACAATTTAGTACCAGTAGTTGTGAGCAATTTGTAACGTGACTCCCCGATATTTCCGCTGCGTGTTGTTATATTACGCGATTGGGGTGTTACACACCCCCCCCCCCCTAACGTCATCCAGTTATTTTGTTAGTTTATTTGAAATAAGCATAATACCAATGTTATTAAAATTTAAATTAAAATAAATAAAAAGTTAGTTATGTTTTTCGTCCCTGTGGTTTGTTAAAAATAACCATTAAAGTCCATTAGTTTAAAAATTTCCAAAACAATACCAATGCTTTCATGACTTCCACCTTCAACTCACCAACAACGGCAGTTAACAGCTCTATCTACCATCCTCTACTCTACTCTTCACTCTCTCTGTTTCCTCAAATTCAGCTCAAAGATCAACTGCTCCGACTCTAAACCTTCTCCACTTCATCTATCTTCAACAACTCCCACCACCACACACACATACATGAACGATGACAACCTCCACCACCCATTATGCCCACCACCGTCATCAAACTACCACCCACCCCTACCCCCACACCACATGGTCATTCGCTTCAAACAAATCATCGGCCAACTCTTTTTCTACCGATGAATTCAACCAATACCGACCACTACACAGGGCACCGACCATACTTCATCTCCACCCCTCAAGTTTTTCTATCGATGTCGATTGTGATGGGGAAAATTAGTTGGTCAGTGATTTCGATTGTGATGGGGAAAGTTAGGTGGTTGGTGATTTCGATTATGGTGTAACCTGTTGACGGAGACAGATCTGACGCTGGTGGAGGTGACGGAGGAGATCCGGTTGACGATGATATGGCGGGGCGGGGGGGAGCGATGGTGAAACTGATTCGTCGGAACATAGTTGTGGGGCCGGAGCAGGTGATGTTCTAGCATGATCTGAAGAAAATGACTAAAAATGATAGATTAAGTTTGTGTTCAGTGGTACCTTTTCCCTTCCATGTTAATAGTGGGAATAAAGCAAGAAAATGGGGAGAGTGAAAAAGTACAACGAAGGGTACTGTGGTTAGACAAATTTTAAACTAATGGACTGTAATTATTATTTTTAACAAACCACATGGATGAAAAACACAATTAACTCTTTATTATTTTAATTTAAATTTAATAACAGGGGCATTATGGTCATTTCAAACAAACTAACATAATAACTGGATAACGTCAGTATGGATAGACTGTAATAGTTATGAAAGTGAAAGCACATGGACAGTTTTGATAATTTTAAACTAATGGATTAAAATAATGATTTTTAATAAACCAAAACTAACTCTATATAAAACTTTGTACCTCTCGTTTAGATCTAATACTAATAATATAATATAGTTTATTTTGGCTTCTCTTATATAATATTGGTTACCTTAAACTTGTTGTCCATCACCTTATCTTCATGATCTGACCACATAGCCACACCCTTTCAAGCCTTCATTTCAAATGAATCATTTGGGGAACATGTCACATTGCCACATAACACAAAACTGATCCATAGTAACACATTCTTCTCACCTTCCTATGTAGGTTTGTATACAAGCAAGTTTCATTTATGATTTAGTGTTAGAAAGGCTAAAAGGGTTTAACCCTTGTAAGCCCCAACTCATTTTCGTAACATTTTAAGTTGTGAGAAAGGCCTACTCTATTCATTCCAATACTCGCTCGAAAAACAGTGGCGAATCTAAAAGTTTTTTTTCACTCGGTTCATTTTATTAGATTCTCACTATTTTTAGTGGCGGATCTAAAAGCTTTTTTCACTGGGTTCCTTTTATTAGATTCTCACTAATTCTCACTATTTTTTCCAAATCATACAAGATTCTCACTAATTTTTTCGAAACCAAATGAATTCCTGGGAACCCACAAAAGTGGCCTAAATCCGCCCTTATCGACAAATGAGTACAAACATACATCTTTTTTTTTGGTACAGGTTAGACCGACAAATGAGTACAAAACTTTATTAGTACAATAGCAATCTAAACTTTTTTGATAAAAGCAATATTGAAACTTTTAATTAACAAAAATCAAATAATTTGGAGCATCGTTTGACGGTAAGTTTTACATCAACTAATTTGTATCCCCGTTTTGATTAATAACCCTAAAACATCAGTTTGAAATTTGAAAAAAAAAAAAAAAAAACCCTTAACAAAATTGAGTTTTTTTTAAACATATATATATATAGAAAGTATAATGTACTTCAGGGCTTAACCTACATTAACATACATGACAAAAAATATAACGTGCGTTATTATCATAGAACGTGCGTGATTATAGTCCCATGCGTGATTATGTGGTCCCATGCGTGATTATGTGGTCCCGTGCGTGATTATACCCCTGATCCAACGGTTACCATTGTCTCCTACGTGATGTATGATAAGACTTTTTGTATGTTAACCTTACTCTATATATATATATATATATATATATATATATAGAGAGAGAGAGAGAGAGAAAGTATATCGTACATTACGGCTTAACGTACTTCACGTACGACAACGTGCGTGATTTGTTCTATAACAGCGTGATTAATGTTTTCAATATGCGTGATTATTGTGTTTCAACATGCGTGATTTTTGATTTTTGAGTTGTAACGTGCGTCATTTTAAAATGAACGTGCGTAATTACCTGTCGTACGTGATGTACGTTAAGCCATAATGTACGTTAACCTCCCTCTATATATATATATATATGTTTAACAAAATTGAGTTCTTTTAACAGAGGTCTAGTGAGATTTTTTTTTAAAGATGAGACTATCAATGACAATATTTGAATTTAATTCAGGCGTTTAAACTTTTAGTTAATAAAAATCAAGCCGTTTGGTGCACCGTTTTGAAGTAAGTTTTACATCAGTTGACTCGTATTCTCTTTCTGATCAAACCCCTTAAAACATCAGTTTGAAATCCAAAAAAAAAAAAAACTTAACAAAGTTAAGCTTTTTAACGGAGGTCTAGTAAAGTTTATTTTAAAAAACAGAAACTACCAGAGGCAATATTTGAACGTAGGACTACTATTGATCAATCACCTCTAGTAAAAGATTATTAAAATCCAATTTCTCATATAAGTAATCTGGTGAAGAAAAAATAATAGCCACATCAAGAATGACAATTTAAAAAAAAAAATCACGTTAGTTGGCCTCTTCAAAGTTCAAATTGGACAGATGAAACAGCGTCCAAACGAACTATATATCAATGCAACTAGAAAACACTACCCAAAATGCTACCAGAAAAAATAAAACACTAAAACAGAAAAGCAGACTGCCCCTGGTCCTAACCAAAACCTGGTAAAACAATAACCAGGCTCTTTTAAGATGACACGGTCGAATCTAGCCGGGACCAAGCCTAATCACAGTTGGGTCTGTATGTCTGATCCAACAAGTCCATTGTCTTGCTGAGCAAATTATATCAAAAATGCAAAAACAACTAAGATAACGTCTTTACAAAACTGAACCAAACAACAAGTATAGCAACAACACAAATTGTTTCTTGTATTTTCTTTATAGTCCTGACAAACTTGTAATCGTATGACCAAAAATAAATGTATTAAAGATGATTATCAAAGAGCTTTTGTGCTTGCGAAATAATCACCAACGGTCAAGTGCACGTGTTTTCCCAAGACCACATCAACAGCAGGCTGGTTTTCAATGCAGCTCACCGTAATCTGCAAGCCAACAAGTCATTTAAATGTTATAAATTATAATAAAATACAAAGAGAAAAGTGCCCGGATATTCCTTGTGGTTTGCTTAGATTTCACCTATAGTCCCTACATTTTTAAAATTACAGCTATAGTCCCCAAGTTTCGCAAATTCGTTCTCGAATAGTCCCTGGCATGGATGGAGATTAGTTTGCCCAGTTAAGTGGGTGTGAAATGACTAAAATGCCCTCTCCCTCCCCTTTCTCTTTATCTCCTTGTCTTTATCTGCACACCTTCACACCTCCACAGCTAACACCACCCCCAAATCCAAACCACCACAACTAAATCCTGCTGTCGCCGGAAAACGAACCACCAAACCACCGCCACTTCATCACCCTTACCCACCCCACCCACCCATACTTCGAACCGGTAAGGGAATTATAGTGGTAGATTCACCATTTAATAAATATAATCATAGGAAATGAAACCAAGATTTGAACTAATGAATGCAGATCCGAGCATAAGTGAGTACAAAGAATCATTAATAGCTTCAGTAATGTTTTTGGGAAAAGAGGATTTGAAACAGTGTTTAGTGGGTTGATTATGGATACTCGAGCGGCTGTGAAGATGCTTTCTGAATCATCAGCTCAAGGGTGCAGGGAATTTAAGTCAGAAGTAAGTTTTCTATAAATTAATTCATACGAAAACTGCTTTATTCAATCATTGAAAAGGTTTGAATACAAACATAACTTCACTTGTTGGGTACTGTGATGAAGGCAGCCACAAGAGAAATATCTATAAGTACATGGCTAACGGAATACCGGTTCGTTTTTTTCCGGTGAGGGTATGGGTGGGTGGGCGGGTAGGGGTGATGAAGTGGCGGTGATTTGGTGGTTCGTTTTCCGGCGATGGCGGGATTTGGTTGTTGTGGTTTGGATTTGGATTTGGGGGTGGTGTTATGGTGGTGTGAGGTGTGGAGGTGTGAAGGTGTGCAAACAAGGAGATAAAAAGAAAGGGGAGGGAAAGGGCATTGTAGTCATTTCACATCTATTTAACACAAAAAACTAACCCCCATCTGCGCCAGGGACTATCTGGGAACGAAATTGCAAAAGTTGAGGACTATAGCTGTAATTTTAGAAAGTGAGGGACTAAATGTGAAAAATGAGCAAACCACAGGGACTATCCGGGCATTTTTCTCAAATACAAAAAAAAAACATTTTGTAAATACAAACCTTTCCATTTCCGTGCTGAAATTCCGACTTTAGATTGCTGTGGTCTCTTGACAACAGATATACCTGCAATGCCTGTGCATACTTTGTATTCCCTGGCCCAATAAACAAATGTTTTCAAAAAAGGTGCGTATGTGAATATTGACCAACATAAAAGAAAAGAGAAAGTGGTTGACCTGCGTATAAGTCAACAATTGCGTTCTCATTAAATACTAATGCTGCTCTTGACAAAGTGATCTGAAAGTCAGAATTTGAGATGTTCTTGTAGGTCTCCTCAGCAATGATTACCTGCAAATTTAGAAAGCCAAAAGTAGTATCAGAATAATAATATCAATAAAATATAAAAAGGCGGATAATAAGAGCTTTGAGAGGTCTTACTGCATGTTTTGGAATCATGCTAAACTGGAGTAAAGAAGAGCCAAGTGCCTCTTTGATGTATGCTTCCTGTGAACAAAATAGTATGTTATCGTGGGAACAAACTATATTATTATTATTTTTTAAATAGCAACTTCAAGAATTACCTGGGATTTTAACATTTCTGCGGAAACTGATACATCTTCATCCAACGATTTGAAGTAGACCTCCACTGCATCGGTGGGTTCAAGTGCGGATTTTTTCCTTAGCTTTTGAATTCGGTTAACAACCTATCAAAGTATTTTTTTTAACCATCAGAAATATGTTTGAGCTGTGCTGCTAGAGAATCTCATCACGAGATACAGTTTAAAATCTGACTATCAACCAAATGTCTTATACACACTTTCAATTAGGGATGAGATTTTTTTCCCCAAATACCCGTACCAGTACCGATTTTGGGTGTTCGGTACATGTAGCGGTACCCTGTTTTATTGATTTCAGTATAGGTACGGGTACGGGTAAAAATACTACTAGTACCGAATTTGATTACGAATGAATTAATATTATGTTTTATTTTCGTATTATAGTATTTTGGTACTCGTATCGATTTTCCCTATTTGGTACCCGTTTTTTATAACTACTTGTACCGATTTTACCTTATTGGTACACGTACCAATTTTACCTATATAGTACCCGTATGAGTGCTTAAAAGATAGAAAAAAACAAACCGATACCAAATCGGGTGTTGTACCAAAATACCGGTACCGATATTACCCGTACTCGTATCGTACCATAATATTCGGTACGGTATTTGGCACCTAGTTTTGTTCAAATTCAATACCGGTATTTTCGGTACGGGTACTGTACCGATCCCATCCCTACTTTCAATAACAAAATATATAAGTTTTACTAGAACTTTAAAGAGAATTATCCTATTAGAACTTTAAAGAGATTTATCCATATTTAATGTGACATCCTGAAAAGCAAAATGGTGTACTTCTAATAAAAAATAGGGAGCAGTATAATAATACCTCACGTGCAAATCCAGCTTCCAACAATGAATCATCACGTTGCAAATCAATGATAACCAAAACATCACCTAAACAAGTAAAAAATACACTTGTTAGACAAGAATATTAATAATTCTTCACACAAAATATCGTAAAATTGCCCAGTTTTGGTTTCCCACCATCACTAGCTGCATCCATTTGCTCTTCTGTCATGCCATCAGGGCGTTTAAATCCACGCACAATCTACAAATTCATTATAAATGTTAATACAAGTAAAGAAAACGTTTTACAAAATAGAATGAATCAGTTAATCACTTACCTTGATATCAGAGAGCTTTAAGACGTGATTAGCAATAGTAATTTCTCCTATTTTTTCAAAAGATAAAATGTCTTCCTGTGACATTGCCTTCACTGCATCTGCAACTACTTTCATTGACTTTCCCAGTCTTCTACCCAACACGCTGATACATTAAACGACCGACAGTAAACAAGAGTAACATTCATGATGAATGCAAATTACGTAAGATAAAAAATGAGATTTCGGAAAAACAGAAGAGCTTAAAGTACCTAAAATCAGGTTCGGCACGTAAAGAAGCATACTTCAAAGGATCATTGCATGGCACAACAGATTTAACATTAAGCTCCTCTAACACAAACTGTGATGCAAATTCAACCAAATAATTACAATAAATAAAGAGGTAACATAAAGGTAATAATGGTTAGCGATGCAAATATTTTATAAATAACTATAAGGTTGCAAACGAACTGAACTTTCAGCGAACAGTTCATGAACCGTTCGGCGGGAAGTTCGTTTATGTCCGTTCGCATAATAAATGAACGAACACGAACATGAACAAGAAATTTCGTTCTTTTAGTAAAACGAACGAACATGAACAGACGTCGCGTTCATTCATTTATGTTTGTGAACGTTCGGTAACCTGTTCGTTTATGTTCAGTACCTAAACTAGGTTATGTTCGTTTGGATAATTAGGTTTAATGTCTGATAAAAAATGCCGATTTTATTCGAAATATTGAAAAATGTCTGTTTCTATTCATGAATGTTTGTTTGTGTTTGTATGTATTCATGAACGTTTGTTTATGTTACACTTGTTTGTGTTCGTTTCTATTCATGAACGATTGTTTGTGTTCGTTTGTTTTCATTTATGTTCATGAACGTTCGTTTGTGTTCAGTACCTAAAATTAACAAACAAACACGAACACGAACACGAACATAAAATCTTGTTCGGTAAGTCTTCATGAACTGGTTTGCAGCCCTAAATAAATATATAAGTTCTGACCTCTTTCAGTTTGCCACCAATGTCATCTAAAAAGTCAGCATCTGGATGTACAACTATCATCTCCTTGAGTGGAGTTTTCAAAGGTTTGTTGTGGCGCTCGCGAATATTACGTGCAAGATCAATAATTGTCATCATTCTGTTAACACTTTGTTCGATACGATCGCCTCCCTGAAACAACATTAATCATTTAAAAATTTCACAAAATAGAAAGATTAAGAAAAAGATTGTCAAATAAACACATTATTACTTTTCCTTCTACTTCAGGGAAACTGCAAAAGTGAATGCTTTCCTCTGATCCGTTGGATACTTTTCTCAAGTTTTTATAAAGAACCTCGGTGAAAAACGGTGTGAACGGAGCCATTGCTTTACAACAAGTTAAAAGCACCTACAGAATATTGTCAAAAACTCAAAACTAGATACAATTATATAAATCCCCGATTAAAATATGTAAAGCTATTTAATTAGATAAATGAAATCAATACATGGTATAGAGTGGAAAGTGCAGTTCTGCAGTCCTTTTCTCCGGTACGACCTTTAAGTCTTTTTCGATTGAACCGTACGTATATGTTGGTTAAATTATCAATGAACTTCAAGAGATAAGGAACGACCTGAAAATGTACATACGCATTATTA
This sequence comes from Helianthus annuus, assembly GCF_002127325.2. NCBI lineage: Eukaryota > Viridiplantae > Streptophyta > Magnoliopsida > Asterales > Asteraceae > Helianthus > Helianthus annuus. Next base: position 163,066,328 of record NC_035442.2, read on the forward strand.
AGTCTGTATGTATTGTATATGACTACACAAACGGAAAACGTTGGTAACACACTTACTGTATAAAGTCGATAAGCATCCATTTCCTGTCTAACGAAATGAACCAGACTCTGAGTGGCTGAGTTGATCCACTGGTCGAGCACATTAGCCGAGTTAATAATAGTGGCTCGATCAAGAGGAACAAACGGTTCAAGTCCGTCGACCTCAAGTCTTTTTGCGTTTTGAACCAAAAATCTATACGCGTTATACCATGGTAAGAATACATCTTTCACCTGCACAAGTTATCACTTATCAGCTTTCAAATTAGCAAAAGCATAAAAAACAAAAAAACAAAAACAATGTGAAGTTAACAATAAACTAATAAAGATTACTCACGACACCATAAACTCCGTCCTTTTTGAAACGTAAAGGTTCCGCACGTACTACTGGAGAATTGATAATGTACAATCGTAGTGCATCCTGTAAACATTAACAAGACAACATATTAAGATGAAGAGCTTAAAAAACATAAACCCAACACAAGTTTCTTCTGTGGATTCCTTTAATGTGTTTCAGATTGGAGGACTTACAGCACCGTAATCATCGATGACTTCCATAGGAGAAGGATAATTCTTTAATCTTTTACTCATTTTTTTACCATCCTCGGCCAACACAAGTCCATTGCAAATGAGATTTCTAAACGCAGGCTTTTCAAATAATGCGGTAGAAAGGACCATCAGAGTGTAAAACCTGTACCCAAATTTACCAGATACAGTTAAGTTAGTTAATGTAAAAAAGAACAATTGAATCATCATTGCATTAGATAAAAAACAAACCATCCACGAGTTTGATCTAAGCCCTCGGCAACAAAATGTCCTGGAAAATTATTGTTGAAGTATTCTTTATTTTCAAATGGGTAGTGGATATAGGCATATGGCATGGACCCACTCTCAAACCAGCAGTCAAAAACCTGACATTACACAAAAAAAAGACTTAACTTGTAACAAAACAACAGGTTAAAAAATGTCACATATGATAATTTTAACTAGTTTTTTTACCGACTGCGCATTGCGGTGGCGCCATACTCGGCGTGATAAATTATAGGCTACAATCAACCCGACTCGTTTTCGAACTAAATTTACGTTGAAGTAGAGTAATATGAATTCATACTGGTTGAATGAAAATGTATTATATTTGACCCGAGTTGTTTCCAAACAAAACTTACGTTGACACGTAGACAAACTCAAAACGTACATAAAATAAACATGTGCGTTGGCGTCGTACGCAGCGTGATAAAGTATAGACTACAATTGACCCGACGCGTTTCCGAACTAAATTTACGTTGAAACGTATAGTAACTCTAATTTACACTGTCGAATGAAAACGTATAATATTTCACCCAATTTGTTTCCAAACCAAATTTACGTCAAAACGTAGCCCAACTCAAAACGTACATAAAAATAAAACATTATATGATTGACCCGACTCATTTCCAAACAAAAATTCCGTTAATACGTTAAAGCGTAGAAGAACTCGGGTTTATACCGACACGTACAAAAAAATAAAAACGCAAGCAATTAGTTTTAACGTAAACTCAAAACTTTAGAAACTTGAAGGGGTCAAAGTGACATTTACTAGGGGTTAGTTTTGACATTGTCACAAAGTTTAAAGATAGAAAGACCTTTCTTTTTAAGGTATTACAAATATAAAATTACTCTAACAGAAGTTAAACATAAGAAAAGAAAACGTAAATATGAATTTCTTACATCTTCTACACGGTGAAGCTCACCAAACTCTGGGCCACGAGGGCTGGGAATTGTGATGTGATCAATTTTGTGGCGATGCAAGTCAGTTACCTGTGCACGTGTTGGATGATCAAATATTATAGATTAAATAACTGAATCGACTCAAAGTGTAAGGTTTACTGAGAGATGTCAAATTGAAACAACAAACCTTCTGCCCTGAACGTTTTTCGAGTTCTTCAACAGAGCCGATAACTTCAATATCCACACCATCCTTACTGATCCAAATAGGAAGAGGAGTGCCCCAAAACCTACTTCGACTAATGGCCCAGTCTCTTGCATTTTCTAGCCAATTGTGAAACCGTTTTTCCTGTAGTTTTATACAAAAGCCAAGACACATTAATACGTGATTTTATATTATTATTAAGATCAGAAGTAAATATGTTTAGAAGTGAAAGAAATACAACGAGGGCAATAAACAGAAATATTTAGAAAAAAGGTAACCTTTACAAAAGAAGGAACCCATTGTGTTTTCTCATTGTTCTCCAGCAACTGATCTTTCAGCTTCTCTACTGCAACAAACCTTGAGCAGAAAACAAACAATAATAAAAGATGATAGAAATTTATCTAATAACAAGAGAAATAAAGGTAAGAGTAAAATGCCATTTTCGTCCCTGAGGTTTGTCCAGTTTTGCGACTTTCATCCAAAGGTTGGTTTTTTGCATCTGTATCCAAAAAGTTTGAAATCTTGCCATTTTCATCCGGCTCGTTAACTCCATCCAATTTTCTCTGTCAAGTCAGGTGTATTCCCGTCTTTTTGTTAACTTAAAGAGACGAATGAAAATGGCAAATTTTCAAACCTTTTGGATCCAGATGCGAAAAAACAAACCTTTGGATGAAAGTCGCATAACTGGCCAAACCCCAGGGACGAAAATGGCATTTTACTCTAAAGATAAATAAAGTTGTATGGTAAAACAAAATCTAAATCGAGAAATTCTTAAACAAATAAAACTTAAAAAATGTACCAGCTGGGAACCGCTCTGTAGATGAGAGGAGTATCAGATCTCCAGCAAAACGGATACGAATGAGTAAAGCTTCCGGATTTCACCAGCCTGCCTTTCTCCTAAACAACAGATAATATAATAAATTAATAATTAATGTCTTGTAACAACTTCTTATGATCTTATCTTTTATCCATTTCAACAACTCTTACCTTCACTGCTTGAATAATATCTTTATCGGCCTCTTTGACATAACGACCACTGAAATCAGTAATTCTTTCCGTAAAGCAACCATCGTCGTCAACTGGCATGACAAGATTTTCTCCCTATAAAAAGCCAATTTTCTGTATTAATATACTAAAACGAAAAAAGAAACCTGATAATTATTTAAAAAATAATTTAGCTGTAATTAACATGCTTGCCGCACCTTATTAATTATTTTATTTTCGATACAAACACGATAATCGTCTTCACCAAATGCAGGTGCACAATGCACGATGCCAGATCCACTATCTGAAGTTACGTAATCATCTGCAACAACTCTGAAAGCTGTTTCTGAGAAATCCTTGAAGTAATCAAATAACGGCACATACCTGCAATATGATATTTTATAATATTTCAGAAATTTACCAATACGCAACAAAAAAAAAAACTAAGTGAAATCAAGATTAAAACTCACTTTTTCCCCACGAGTGAAGATCCAGGAAATTTATCCAACACTTCATAAGCAACGACAGAATTTTTAGATTTTCCACTTGAGCCCTTTGTCTTTTCGTCTGCAGCTCCATTAGGTGTCCCTTTTTTCGGCTTTTCAACAGGAAGCTCGGATAATCTAGATTCAGCAACTACATAAATTTTCCCATTCGATTTGCTCTTCACCTGATTAATAAAAAATTAACGCATTAATACGATTACAAAAACAATGAACACGGTTTTGAAGAATGTATGCACTTAAACAGACTTTTCGTGCGCCTTTCAACCCGTTTGACCTGTTACCCTTTTAGCCATATTTTATTTGACTAGTTCGGAATAAATCATATCCCAAATCACCCCGTTTATGAGTAAACGAGTCAAAATAAACACATGTAGACAACTAACCTTAACATATACAAGACTTGCGTTGACACAAAGTGCGAGATTACTAGGAAGTGTCCATGGTGTGGTTGTCCATGCAACAAACGAAGCACCCTCTTGATCATCAACAATCGGAAACGTCACCATAATTTCAGGATCAGGCACTTCCTGCTCAAAAGCAAAAGATGACACGTATATTTAACTAACTAAAGCGTAATCAACTTTTATAAATGTCAATATAACTATATACGCATCAACATTAACATCTTAACAATAACAATTTTACACCTTGTAGTTTGAATTAGCCTCAAAATTGGACAGTGGAGTCTTGCAGCCAGTACTGTATGGCATCACCTGTTAAACAAAACAGCATATCATCAATGCACAAACAATAGATATGTTTAATCTTTTCATCTTACTTCTCTCGCTGATAAACCTAGTGTCTTATCGATACAAAACTCATAAGAATATCCTTAACTAACAGTCAAATAATCAGTAGACAATGTACAATTCACCAAAATTATTCAATGGGCACAAATTGATACAAAACATAATGTAGTTGCACAATTTAGAAAATCCTAAGAGGATATTTAAATGCATTTTAAAAGTGTTTATCTTATTATTGCAATGTGAAATCACAACAATCTGTTTCTAGTGTTTGGATAATTAGATTCAGTTTCCATCAGTCAAATAACCAGTTTTAAATTCTTAACATCAAACCAATTGCATCCTATGTCATAATTCATTATATAAAACTAAACAACATACAATTCACCAAAAATTATATCAAACAAAAAAAACAAACCAATTAGATTAACTCCACTACCTTAAACCCTATGTAAACAAGATTCTTCTTAAACAACTCCGAAAACACCATATATACATTATACATTATACATTTCAGCATATATATGTCTAATCTTCTCATCTTACTTTTTTCACTAATAAACCTAGTGCCTTATCAATATAAAATACATACGAAAAGCTTCAATTGGCACTAACAAATACAATGTGCAATGCAGTTGTCAAAACTAGAAGTAAACAACATACAATTCACCGAATATCGAATCAAACAAAGCAATTAAATCAAAACCACTACCTTAAACCCTATGTAAACAAGATTCTTCTTAAACAACTCCGAAAACACCATATATACATTATACATTTCAGCATATATATGTCTAATCTTCTCATCTTACTTTTTTCACTAATAAACCTAGCGCCTTATCAATACAAAATACATACGAATAGCTTCAATCGGCACTAACAAATACAATGTGCAATGCAGTTGTCAAAACTAAATTCAGCTAACGTTAGTATACAAGTAAACAACACACAATTCACTGAATATCGAATCAAACAAACACGAAACACACCAATTAAATCAAAACGACTACCTTAAACCCTCTGTAAACCAAATTCTTCTTAAACAACTGAGAAAACACCCACCAAACACTCTCCATAAAGCTCAAATCCATAGTCTTATAATCATTCTTAAAATCAATCCACCTTCCAGTCCTAGTAATAACCTTCTCCCATTCCCCAACATATCTAGTAACAATACTCCTACACTCCTCATTATACTTATCAATCCCCATCTTCAACACATCCTCTCTGCTCTTAATCCCTAACTTCACATCAATCTCATGCTCCACCGGTAACCCGTGGCAGTCCCAACCGAATCGGCGCGTGACGTGGTGGCCGGTCATGGTCTGGTAGCGCGTGACGATGTCCTTGATTGTTCCGGCTAAGATGTGGCCGTAGTGCGGGAGGCCGGTGGCAAATGGAGGACCGTCGTAGAAGATGTATTCCGGTAGGTGTTTTGTTTTTTCGAGCTGTGTTTCGAAGGCTTTGGTTGTTGTCCACCATTGCAGGATCTGTTCTTCTTGCTTTGGGAAGGAGAAGTCCTTTCCTTCACTAACGTCTTCCATTGATTTGATTGAAAATTGGAAGTTGTTGCAAATTGAAACCCTAGAAGAAGAAGAACAGAGGAGTGTGGTGAAGAAGAGGCTGCGTTGAGTTTTTGATGCTTTGAGGGTTTTGGTTGTAACGCTTGTGTTACTACTATAAGCGTTGGTTTTAAGTCGGGTTATTTGTAACCCGACCCGGGTAAGACGGGTTTGGATTTTGATACACCGGGTCTGGATTTGGATAATGGATGGTTTGGTTCGGGTAGGTTTTATCGTGGTTCAATTTCGGGTTAAAATATATAAAGCTCCTTTGTTTCGATCATTTAACCCATTAAATTAAACGACGTGGGTTAAAGTTAATGAATTTAAAGGTATCAAATTTTTAATTGACGGAGCAAGTTCTGGTGGCAATAAAAGCTGCTTCCAGTAGGTTGTCAAGTGTTTTCGCTCGACGATTCTATTTTTGGGTGGTTGGTTTAGCCCTTGTTCCAGTAACTCGAATCCTAGCCCGGTATATCCAATTTTAGTTTTACACCATTGTGAACCTCACGCCTTTTTACTCTCTGATCGAGGTTCTCGGCATTGAAAAATCTTCGTAAACTAAATCACACGTGTATATGTTGACAATTAAGAGATATACAGTCAAGAAAATCAAGAGCAATTATGATATATATGCGGATTAGACACCAAAAAATAAACATTCAAAAAATGGTTACAATTTAAGGAATGTGTTTAGTGACGGCGTCAGATTCCTAATTGATGAAGAAAAGTCTGGTGGCAAGAAAAGCTGCTTCCAGGAGGTTGTCAAGTGTTTTCGCTCGACGATTCCATTTTTTGGTGGTTGGTTTGGCCCTTGTTCCAGTAACTCGAATCCTAGCCCGGTATATCCAATTTTAGTTTTACACCATTCTGAACCTTACGTCTTTTTTACTCTCTGATCGAGGTTCTCGGCATTGAAAAATCTTCGTAAACTAAATCACACGTGTATATGTTGACATTTAAGAGATATACAGTCAAGAAAATCAAGAGCAATGGTGATATATATGCGGATTAGACACAAAAAAATAAACGCTCAAAAAATGGCTACAAATTAAGTAATGAGTTTAGTGACGGCATCAGATTCCTAATTGATGAAAAAAGGTCTGGTGGTAAGAAAAACTGCTTCCAGAAGGTTGTCAACTGTTTTCGCTCGACGATATGGCACCAAAAGGCTTAAAGAAGTGGCTTATTTTATCAATTAAATCAAGAAACGTTATTTTATGTATTCGGGTTTATCCCCTATTAAAGCTACATTTGTAAAACATGACTTTATTCCCATTTGTTACAAATAAAATTCTGGTGTTTCTAAACTCTGATATTTTTTCCTACCTCACGGTTCTAATGAAATTTCCGCTGCAATATTCCAGAATGATCCACACTGACAAAATCCAAGATTCCCCACATTTTTGAACTTCGGTTAGACCAACTTGAACTGTTCACGACTCCCGTTCAGGGTGTGTTCAAGGGTTGTGACAAATATAATCTTTTCTCTAGTCATCTCATCCACAGTGGCGAAGCTTGGAAAAAAAGTTTGGGGGGGCGGAAGGCACCGGACCTAAAAAAAATTTTCTATGTTCGGGTCGGACGTCGGTGATTCGATTCGGGTCGGGTCAAACGCTAATATCAAATAAAAAATGTTCTCAAACATTAAAACTTAAACATTGTTTAACAAACAATTGAACAAAGACACCAAAACATTAAAAAGAAGAGGAAGGTGGGGTACCCGGTTCACTTGGATGAAGAATTATAGTTCTGTCCCTAATTTCAACCTAAATCACATAAATTGCAGCCCTAATTTCAGTTCTGCCCCTAATTTCTACCTAAATCACAAGTTTTGGGGAAAAAATTCACCTCTAATTTCAACAAGTTTAGGGCTAAAATTCAGTTCTGCCCTAATTTCTGCCTGAAGAATTATAGTTCTACCCCTAATTTCAACAAGTTTAGGGTTAAAATTCTCCCCTAATTTCAACCTAAATCACATAAATTGTAGCCTTAAATTAAACCTAAAGATAGAAAAACACATACCTTTAACCTTATGAAGATTGAAGAAGTCAAACAAGACCACAACAACTAGCGCAGCAGCTTGCAGTCGAACAAGAGCAGGCACAGCAGCAGCCGGTCAATCCCATAGCATAATCTAATAATAAATTAACAAATCACCCCAAATTTCAAGTTAACATAAAGATTTATCAAGTTTAGGGCAAAAATTCGGCCCTAATTTCACCCCAAATGTCAACCAAAATCACATATATTGCAACCCTAAATTAAACCTAAAGATTAAAAACACATACCTTATGAAGATTCAAGAAGAATTCGTCGAAGATTGACAATTTCAACAAGTTTAGGGCTAAAATTCACCCCCAATTTCAACCTAAATCATATAAATTGAAGTCCTAGATTAAACCTAAAGATAATTGAAGAAGTCGAACAAGTACAAGACCACACATACCTGAGGATGAGCCGTGATTCGTGAAGAAATCGAGCAAGTTCAAGACCCCTGCCCTCGGACTCGAACAACAACAGCAGGTCAGCAGCGATTTGGGGTTTCTTTCCCCCCTTCTGTTCTGTGCGTGCGACTGGTTATGCTCGTATTCCACCAGGACTGAATTTGGGTTTATTTTTTTTTTTTTGGATGGTGGGCTTTTATTTTGGGCTTGTATGATTTTGGTGTATAATAAATTGATTTTGGCTAATTAAGTATTTTATTTGGGCTACATAATAGAAAACCGGGGGTCGAATACGTATATACAAAAAAAAATTTATAAAACCGAGGGGGTCGAACACGTATATACATAATTTTTTTTTTAAATTCGGGGGGGTGAAAACGTATATCCCTAAAAATTTCTATACGAAAAACACATACGTAACACTACTAACCGAAAAGTTCGGGGGGTGGCGGGCGTCCCCTCCCCGCCCCTTACATGCTGCGCCCTTGCTCATCCGCTCATCCATGAACTTACGCAGGTGATATTTGCTAGCTTCACAAACAAGCATGTTTGTGAAGCTTAAAAAAATGATGTACTGTTAAGGTTTTACTTCATAATTCATTTTGTGATTTTGTTCAGGTTTTATTCTTTATTTGTTATTCTTATTCTTATTTTCTTGTGCTTTTTTAAAGAATAAATATATTTATTATTCTTATGCATTTTAATAAAGAACTAATATTAATTAAGTACCCTCGCGTTGCAGCGGAGGTGTAAAACCGTGCCTAATAATATCAATGTCACATCACTGCGAGTGACTCCTAACACTAAATTTGCGGCGTGTTAATACGGAACAATTAGACAGAAACGTAAAACATACAAAATAATAACTAAGTCGATCTAGGATCCGAACGTTATGACGAACTTGTTAAACGGGAAAAAATAGACTACGTAAAAACGTTGAACCGCACACGCACGTTGCGTTGTGTTAACTTGCAAAACTTAGAACGAACCGTAAAAACATTGAACCACACACGCACTTTACGCCGTGTTAACTGGCAAAATTTAGAACGAAACGTAAAACGAAAAATTTGCGAAAGATGAAAGGTATAGGAAACCAAATTTGATAATAAAAAAGTGGTAAGGTTAAATTGTAAAAGATGAAACGTTTTGGGTTAAAAGTAAAAATTAAAATAGTTTGGGTTCAAAATAATTTATCAAATACTTTAGGATTAAAAGTAAAAAAATCAAAATATTTTTGGAAAACTCCCCAAACATTAGATAAACATATAAGTTACTAATTTATAGTATTGAGAGTGAATTGCAAGTTTTGTCCTTTATCTTTAGGTCTCTTTGCAGGCGGTGTCCTTTATGTTTAAATTTGACGAGTTTTGTTCATTTCACCCTTTTAATGACTAATTATATAAATAACAAAATATTTAAGCATTTTATTAAAATTAAAAAATACTAGCTTAAACCATTCTCTCTCACACCTTTCTCTCTCTACTACCATTATCTTACATTGACCTACGCCCTAACGATTCGCAGGTTTCCCCTGGGCATTCAACTTTGCCGCCACTTGTTCATCAGAAAGCGGTAAGTAGTAGATACGAGGAATGGCTCTCGTTTTCTTAAAAAGAGCATCCAATGTAACAATCGGTGGATCGACTTTCTCTGGTGGTGGTGGTGGTGCATGGTTTCTGGCTGGCGGTGGGTTCGACAGTGGCGGTGGAGGTGGGAGGGAAGGTGGAGGAGGAAGCTGTTGTTTTAGTCTGGGAGAGGGTTGTGGTGGTTGCAAGGTGGCGGTAGGTGGAGGTATTGTGGCGGTAGGTGGAGGTAGAGTGGTGGTGGCTGGAGTTGCTGGCGATGGTGGAGGTGGGTCAACCCGATTCTTAACTTCTTGTGGGTCCACAAAATCGGCCATCAGAAGACGTCCCCCCTCATAAACGTGGTTTCCCTCATTGTTAGTTTGTGCAATTTTGGGTTTTTTTTTTATAATCCTCTGCATAAAATTTAGGGATTTGGGGTCAATTGTTTAGAACTTCAGATTTGGGGGTGGGTGTGGCGATGGCAACACCCGAGTGGTGAATGGTGGGGCAGTGGTTTGTGAGGATTTAGAGATGGTGGTTGTGATGGTGTTGAGTGGGTGGTGGATGGTGGGGCAAGGTGGTGTGGGGTGGATGGTGGTTTGGGGTGGTGGTGGTGGTATAGGTGTGAGGGAGATGGCGGCAGGTTGTTGAAGAGAATTGTTGCAGGTTGTTCAAGAGAAATTAGGGTTTTGAAATGGGATTGATTTGGGAAAGAAATGGTTTTGCTATGATATATAATTTTTTTTTCTTTTTTATGTATTTTTAAAGAATAGGGTGAAAAGACAATTTTACCCTCATGTGCATTGCACATGACCAGATTTGACAGAAAAATCTAACTGGGTTAGGGTTAAAGGACAAAACGTGTATGATTTTAAAACATAAAGGACAAAACTCGTCAATTTTAAACATAAATGACAACGCCTGCAAATAGGTATAAAGATAAAGGACAATCCTTGCAATTCACTCTAGTATTGAAATAATATATTTAAGGTAACATACCAAATATACAAATTTGGGAAAGTGATAACAACCAAATATTCCAATTTGGGCGAGTGATTACCTGAACAACCACTAACCTAAATTATCCAATCCTAACCACGCTTTTAATTCATAAATACAAAGAAGAGTAAATTACAAGTTTTGTCCTTTTATGTTTGTATCAAATTGCAAGCGGTGTCCTTTACCTTTAAAATTGATGGGTTTTGTACTTTATCTTACAAAATCTTGCACGTTATGTCCTTTAGCCCTAACCTAGTTAAAATTTTCCTGTTAACTCAAGTGATATAAGGGTATAATTGTCTTTTTACTCTATTATTTAAAGAGTAAATTACGTTTTTGGCCCCTGTGGTTATGTCAGTTTTACTATATTAGCCCAAAATAAGAATTTTTAACGTATCTGCCCCCATGGTCCCTATATCTAACCATTTTGGCCCCTAATTCTAACCAAACCCCAACTTTGGTTAACTTCTTGGTCACATGGATTGCACATGATGGGTATGTAGGTCCCTCTCGGAGGATGAGGTTCAACCTTAACCTTGTTATACTAACCCACTAGCAAGTGCGGAATCCAAGCTAGTGAGCAAACCGGGATGAAACAAGCACAAACACAAACACACAAAGATTCACCGATTAACACCACTTGTATTAATGCGAATGAAAGGTTCCGGTTACAAGCACAATGTTTACAAATCAGTTCTGCAAACCCTCTAGTGTGTGTGTGTGTTCCTGGACAGAATGCTCTCTATCTCTCTATCTCTCGGTGTGCATCTGTCTGTCTAACACACTGCATGGGTATATATATACCCAGCACTGGTTGTCTTGTCCGAAGGATCCGATAGATGGTCGAAGGATCATCTATCGATGACAAAGCCATCGAAGGATCCACACATACTTCGAAGGATTGCATATCCTTCGAAGTCCAACAGTATCCTTCGTTGCATATCTTTCGAGCAGATCGAAGGATCTAAATCATCCTTCGATCTCTTATCCTTCGAGACAGACAATTACAACCATTTAACAACTGTTTGGCCAAGTCAAACCAGGAGGATGGTTGACTTGGTCAACTTACAGGACTGACAAGGACATCGTTTACATCGTGACCGAATACAGACAAAGTACAGACACAAGTGCACCAACAAACTCCCCCTTGGCTGTAGCTTTGTCTCGATCTTCGATGGTTGCAGATTTGTCTCGATCTTGATCATCTTTGATCTTCATGTCTTCAAGACTCTGATGTCCTTTCAAGTCTTCAATGTCGGAGGATCTTCAAAGTCTTCACGTCTTGAAAGCAGAGAGTGTATCAACAAACTACCCGTATCATGTAGGAAGTGTGTTGACAAACTCCCCCTTAACATAAGCTCCCCCTTGAGTTATGCTCGTGAAAAACTTGATCTTTATGAAGTGAGATCCTTGTGGTGTTGATGATGGTCAGCGGCAACTCGATCAACTTCATCTCTTGAGTGCCTTCACGTCGTGTCTTCATTCCGAAGCTTGTCGTCGACTATGTTCTCCTTGCCTTTAGAATCTGCACATGTAAGAAATCTAAACGCGTAATGAGAACAACTGCTTGGAATATAGTTAACATAAACAAATGACACACTAATGACCATGTCACAATCAAACACCGTCCGACAGTTTGAAAGTTTAATAAATTTGTCAATTTTAAATTCTAACTTTCACAATTTGCAAATTTCGACCGTTTATGAAGATTTAGTCAATTCGGTTTTCGTTCAGGTTTCAGGTAACGAAGACTAGAGTTCCAACATCGTACGATCGAAAATAAAGTAGAAATAGAATCTTTTTGGTATTTTTAATATCTGAAATGTAAAGACGGAAAGCAGTAAATAAACATATACAGACATTCTTTTTGCGAGTTTCGAGGGTAGAGAATCATATCAGTGTACGGTCATGCCAAAACGCTCTTGTTGTTCAGTTAGTTAACGTTAAGATAAACATCCTATAACAATTATCGGTATTGTTGTCCACTTAAACTCAACTTATCAGATGTAATCATGGCGAGGGGATACGTTAAGGTATGATTTATACTTACCGACCGGTGTTCATCCACATCACGACACATTCCCGTATCAAGGTATGCACGAGAGTTCATCTTACCGGTGAGTATACCGATTATCATCTGTTTGACCGTATATGATGTGAGATTCTCACTTATTTTGATTTGAAAACAAGCCCTATGTGATATAATCACTTATTGATGAGGAACTTGATTTTCATATGCATGAGGGCACAGGAGCAAGTCCGTGAACAGGTCAGTACTTCCGTACAGCAGAGAGACGAACTTGACTCCCGGATAAATGTGATATTTTATCACTTATTTGATTTGGACATGTGATTTTTTATCACTTATTGAGGTCGAATGCAGTATGTATTATGTACACGTATGTATAGTATCATGGAAGATCTAGACTTGCGTCCCCGTTATTTTTCGGTAAAAGATACAACCATGATACCCAGATGATAAGCAGCATAAAGACCGAATATCTCAGAACCTCGGCAATCTATCAAACGAAATTTCGGTACTAAGACCATATGCCAATGAATGGTTCCCACCTGATCTTCAGTCGATTTAAATTTATATCACCCTGCACACTTTAAAATGATTGTGAGCCTACCAATACATCTTATATAGAGCTGCTTATCGTTTTTCATTTAAGGTTTAAAGAGGTTTGAATAGACCACTGATGTACTATCATTTTCTCTTTTGCTCGCCAGGAAACTCATTTTTGTTTTTCTATGTTTTTGTGTTTTTAAAATTTTTCGATGTTTTTGGATTTTCAGATTTTGGATTTACTCCCCCTAAAATCAATAAACTAAGACAAATTTAAAACACAAAGATATTTACAAAAATGATTTTCCGATGTTGGTTTACTCTTGCTTGACCTTAATGCCGTTTACCAATAATAAAAAGTCAAATCTTGATTTGTCAAATGCTTTGGTAAAAAGGTCGGCACGTTGGTCATCGGTGTGGACCTTAACAACATCGATTAGCCTTTTCTCAAAGCAATCACGTATGAAGTGATATTTGATTTCGATGTGTTTGGTCTTTGAGTGCTGCACAGGATTTCTAGTGATCTGTAATGCAGCAGAATTATCAACGTAAATAGGAGTAGTTATGAATTCAAAACCGTAGTCCCGCAATTGTTGTTGGATCCACAGAACTTGGGAGCAACAACTTGAGGCAGCAATGTATTCAGCTTCGCATGTTGATGTGGCGACGCACGTCTGCTTCTTGTACTGCCATGTGACTAGGCGATTTCCTAAAAACTGACATCCAGCCGTTGTGGATTTGCCGTCGATTTTGCATCCGCCAAAATCAGAATCACTGAATGCAACCAATTCAAAGTTATTATCCCTAGGGTACCACAGACCGGTGTCAGGGTACGCCTTCAAATAACGAAAAATCCTTTTGACAGCTGCAAGATGTGAGGCCTTCGGATTAACTTGATATCTGGCAAGCAGGCACGTTGGGTACATTATGTCTGGCCTTGATGCTGTGAGGTACATAAGAGATCCGATCATTGCGCGATAGTTTGAAGGACTAACAGCTTCTCCCTTCAAATCTGGAGTAATTCCGTGATTAGTTGGCAATGGGGTACCAATGGGCGTTGCATCAGACATCTGGAACCGGCTCAAGATGTCGCCAACATATTTAGTCTGATGGATGAATATCCCAGACTCAGTTTGTTGCACTTGTAGGCCCAAGAAGAAGGTCATTTCCCCCATAGCACTCATCTCGAATTTATCCTGCATAATGCGCTCGAAATTCCTACACAAGACATCATTAGTAGAACCAAAAATAATATCATCAACGTATACCTGTACCAGAAGAAGATCTCCATCTTGTTCTTTGATGAAAAGAGTACAGTCGATAAGACCTCTACGAAAACCGTTCTCCAGCAGATAGTGTGATAAGGTTGCATACCAAGCTCGCGGTGCTTGATGAAGACCATAGAGAGCTTTGTTGAGCAACCAAACCCGATCGGGATGGATAGGATCTTCAAAACCTGGAGGCTGTTCGACGTACGCCTCTTCTTCAACCACACCATGTAAAAATGCACTTTTCACGTCCATCTGATAAACCTTGAATCCTTTGAAGGACGCATAGGCTAGAAAGATTCGAATTGCTTCGAGACGTGCAACAGGTGCATAGACTTCGTTGTAGTCGATCCCTTCAATCTGACGAAAACCTTGAACGACTAAACGTGCTTTGTTTCGGATAACAACTCCGCGGTCATCCTTTTTGCATTTGAAAACCCAACGGGTACCAATCTTCTTGTATCCAGCAGGTTTCTCTACGAGTTTCCAGACACCCAGCTTCTGGAATTGTTGCAGCTCTTCCTGCATTGCTTCAACCCAAGAGTTATCTTTCAAGGCTTCTTTCCAAGTTCTTGGTTCTTCCTGTGAGACATAACACGCGAAAGACCAATCGTTTTGTTGCCCGGATTCTCGAATAGCCGCATACAAGCCTGCATTGTTGTTGTTTCGCAACATGTTTCTTGTTTGAATGCCACTTTGCACATTTCCAATGATGTTTTGTTGAGGATGGGTTTTATGAATCCTTGTTTCAGGATTTTCTCGAACTGGAATATTTATACCCAGGTTGTTAAGATTAAGATCAACAACCAAATCAAGGCCCGGAATTGACAAAGAGGATGATGCAGTAGCCTCAGCTGTTCTATGGGCATCCACTGGAGGAGTACCCTCTGAAGTACCATGAACTGCTGTTGTTGGGGCTTCTTGATCTGCATCTAGAAATTCATCATCCTCTGAAGATTCGTTCAATTCGTTTGCATCATGAAAATCCTCATTGTTGAGAGTATTATTGTTCACCGAAGAAGATGGTTCTTGATTAACAAGAATTGGACGAACCACCGGTGAAACTGTTGCATTGTCACTCTCGAAAAACATCCTAGCCGCAGCACTTTCTTCAACGACTTCAACATTGATCGAATTGAAGAAGTCATCGTACTCAAACATCCAAGGTTGACCCGGACATTTGACTGGCAAAGTGTGCCTTTGTACTCTGACCTCAGACCATTCCTCGACCCTTTTAGTCTCTAGATTCCAGACTCGTAAGTTAGGGGTGGCATACCCAAGAAAGTATCCATCAATTGCTTTTGCCCCAAACTTTCCATTAGGATCGATGATTGTGCATGGAGCTCCAAACGGTTCAAGATAAGACAAATCTGGTTTCCGTTTTTTGAAGAAGCTCAAAGCAGGTCTTATTGTGCCTTTTGACTGTAAGGACTCGGTTCAATGTATAACATGCAGAGGCCACAGCTTCAGTCCAGAATGGAATGGGCAACTGCGACTCTACCAACATTGTCCTAGCAGTCTCGATCAATGTGCGGTTCTTACGTTCAGCGACGCCATTTTGTTGAGGAGTATAAGCTGCACTAAACTCATGAAGAATACCCTTTGAAGTGCAAAACTCCGTCATGGCATGATTTTTAAATTCAGTACCATTGTCGCTACGTATCCGCCTAACCTTCAACTTATACAAATACTCAATCTGAATGATCAAGTTTTTGATTATGCCAAAGGTTTCACTCTTGTGTGCCATGAACGCCACCCAAGAAAATCTTGAATAATCATCAGTTATCACGAGACAGTATTGATCACCCCGAATACTCTTGTGCTTGACAGGACCGAACAAATCCATGTGCAAACGTTCAAGAGGAACTGCCACCGTGTTGATCTTCTTAGTAGGGTGTTTCTTCTTCGTTTGTTTTCCCTTCTGGCACGAAACACAGACGTCTTGAAGATGGAAATTTCTGAGAGGAACACCATTCACCAATTCATTTGAAACCAAATGATTCATTTTGCGTAAGTGAATGTGACCCATTCGTCTGTGCCAAGAGATAGTGTCTTTTTCTGTGGCTTTGGAAACGAAACAAGTTGCTTGTGCAGACGAAGTAATAGCTTGGCTCATATCAAGGACGTACAAATCATTTATCCTTGGAGCTGACAAGAGAATCCATTCTTTTGGAATTTTGAAGCCGGGCTTCAGCACATAACATCCATTAGCATCAAAGTGTACTGAGAACTGCTTGTCACAGATTTGAGAA
The DNA here is from genome assembly GCF_002127325.2 of Helianthus annuus. Classification (NCBI taxonomy): domain Eukaryota; kingdom Viridiplantae; phylum Streptophyta; class Magnoliopsida; order Asterales; family Asteraceae; genus Helianthus; species Helianthus annuus. The sequence continues at coordinate 163,083,170 of NC_035442.2, forward strand.
ACACTAAGAAGATTGTGATCAAGTTGTTGCACAAAGTTGATCTTGTCAAAGCTGACAATCCCGTTGGATATCATTCCTTCACCCGTGATATATCCACCTTTATCTCCAGCAAAAGCAACATAACCTCCTCTAATAGATTTGACGTCGTAGAGAAGCTTCATGTCGCCTGTCATGTGCCTGGATGCCCCACTATCAACAATCCAATGACTACTGATAGTTCCTCCTGGAACACCCTGCACATGAACTCAAATGAATTAGTTGGAGATGGGGACCCAAGCCATTGTGGTCTTGGGTCTTCCATTTTCATCAATGACAATAACTTCTTGTCTTTGATGGTTGGTGAATTGTGATGGTCCCCCTGATTCAGTAACCGATTTAGGTTTCCATGTCTGTTTTGTTTTACCAGTGTCTTTCTTTAAAATTTCAACTTCATGGTTGTCTGAAGTTTTTGAATTTTCTGGTTTGACAGAAACAGATGATTTGTTAACCACATCGGTTTTAATTGCGTTTTCAATTTTCTTGACCTGTTGGCGTTTTTGTTTCTTTTCCCTTTCTTTTACAAGGCGGGGATCTTGCTTTACAGAAACAGATTGCTTACGGCCAGTTTGGTCACGGGGAACATCAACCTTTTCTTTTTGCTTATGAAGATATGGACAATTTCTAATTATATGTCCAATTGTTCCACACTCAAAACATGATCTTCGTTCAACAAACCCCGAAGTATCATGTGATTGTTTAGCCGATGATGTTGAATTTTGTGAACCCGAGGTACTAGGCTTTGAACTGTTTTGTTCCTTTTTCTTCAAAACAGTAGCTTTCTTGACAAAATCTAAGTTAGATTTATTTTCAAACGTTTCAATTTTGTCCGTTCCCGTCGATTTCACAAAGTTTACATTTTTGTTTTTCTTCTGATTCGGCTTCTTTTGAGTTTGAGCCGGTGATTTTGCTTTTGGCTTGGTGTGATTTTGCTGTTTCTGCACTGCTGGTAATTTCTTGTTGCCATATTGTTTTCGAATTTCGTCCTTTGGAATAGGAGGACACTGTGTAACTGTAACACGTGGTCCTGTCTTTCCCAAAAACTTACTAGTCGAATTCTCAAAGACTTTACTGATTAAGGATTGATTAACATTCTTAATAGGAAAATCTTTGTCTGAATAAATCTTATCATCACCAACAAGAGTGTACAGCATATTCACACTCTCCGACTCTTTTTCAGACGAGGACTCGATTGCAACAGTCTTAGCGGGTTTTGCAGGAGGATCACATAGAATATGATTCTCGAGAGGTATGTCCTCATTTTTGGCTACCGCATCAGACTTTGCTGGGACTGCATCATCAGATTCATCATCAGAAGAATCAGCATCCTCAATCACAACTGGAGGATCCTGATTCTGTTCAGCAGTTACAAATGTATCTGCTGACACATCTGAATCCGAGGATACTTCTTTCTGGTATCCGAGTCCTGCTGCAAACTCTTTCACATCTAGAGGCACAGATGGTTCAAAGAACACCCTGTCCTCCTCATCCGGCATGGCATCATAATTATGTCTCACTGGTGGTGGACAGTTCTTATAGCCTATGCACGTGACGTCCCTTTTCTCCTTTTGGACATCAATGATGTGATCCAACACATAGCTAGAACTCAAATAACTATCTAACTTGAGTTGGATTGCCTCACTTTCTGTTTTTACACAAGCCATTTCTTTTTGCATTGTCTCAAGACGAGATATATACAAATTAATGTCCGTTTGTTTTCTGGAAACCATTTTAGTTAGTTCGGTTTTATCTTTCTTTAATTTCTCGATTACCGACTTAAATTCCTTTTCATGGTTTTCGTAAAACATGTTGGCTTCAGTGCATTTGGAAAGGTCCACAGTCAATTTCTGATTGTGGATAAAAGTCACATCATACTTTTCTTACAAAGCTTCATGCTTACTTTGCAAGTCACACAAATTCTCATTCACTGTAGTATGTTTGTCTTGCAAGTCAAACAAACTAGCTTGTAAAGCATCATGTTTGCCTTGCAACTCAGACATACTTTTCTCTAAATCAGCACATCTAGCATGCAATCTATCACATTCATCACAAGTAATAGCAGTGGGTTCATCGACACATACCTGACTTGATGAACCGTCGACATTAGCCATAAAGGCTGAATGGAGAGAAGACGAAGTAAAAGCAGCTTGATCCACCAGAATAGATCTTCTTTGAGTTTCTGCTGCAGCTTCCCCCAAAAGTTCATCAATATCTGCATCGATTGCTGCATTTGATGTCTCACCCACATGATCATCGCCTGAACTGGATGATTCTTCATCAACACTCCTGCTATAACCCGAAGAGTCTTCATCCTCAGAAGATTCACCACCATTTGCGGAAGATTCTCCACCACTGGTGTGAACTAACTCCTTCACAACTTGAGCAAAACATGCTGTTCCATCGGGAGCATCACCACCCAACTGGATTGACCAGTCACAACCTTCATCCACCTGAACTGCAAGTGCCCGGTTGGTTTGGTTGTTGACAGGCACCAATGTACGCTCATTGTTTCTGTTCTGGTTCTGCTGGTTGCCTTGGTTTCTTAAGGGGTTTTGGTTCCCGTGCTGAGCTGGCTTTGTACATTCCCTCTTAAAGTGACCCCGTTCACCACAGTTGAAGCACTTCACTGCCTGTTTATCGAACCCATACTTGGTGTCTCGCTTACTCTCCAAGCTTGTTCTGCCAGTACTTTCCATCCAATCCTTTGCCCTTCTCACAGCACTAGCAAAGGCCCACTTGATATCCATCAAGTCCATCTCTTCTTTATCAATCTGCCGATAGTCTTCTTGTGTCAGATTAATGTTGCCAATCTGACCTTCTATTAGCCCACAGTATGCGCTCACTACAGTGTTAAGTAGCTCCATGTGTTCCTTAGCTACTTCTACACTGACTTTAGAGAAGCTTGAAGTGTCGAGCTGTACTGTACTTGGCTTTGATTGTTGACCAGCAGATGATGTTCCTCCATAACATGCACGTTGTTGTTGAGCAGGAGGAGGAGGAGGTGGTTGTATTGGATTTCCATACATGTCTGTGGTGGGAGGTGGCTTAACAGGAACTTGCACTGGATTGCCATACATATCCGTGCTTGTGACAAACGCCGTTTGTAGTGGAGCATGTGGACCGGTTCTTGCAGACGAAGTACTTGAAGTTCCATAATACATTTCTGGATTTTGTGGCAATGGAACTCTCTTCGCCTTTAATGTTTCCTCCTGATCCTTGTTTTCCAAAAGCTGCACGAAGTCGTTGATATTTGTAGTTCTCAACACTCCGTTATACTTTAGGATTTCCAAGAAACTGCTCCATTGGGGAGGCAAAGCATCAGCAAATTTCTTCACCACTTCTGCTTGAGTTGTTGCTACACCAAAATTATTCAACTCAGTAAGTAAATGATAAAACCGGCTTGTCATGTCTCCCAAAGACTCCTTATCCATGCATGTGAAACAGTCGAATTCTTCTTGAGCAGATCATGACGCAATTGACGTGTTGCTTCATTCCCTACTCCTCTGGTTTTCAACCCATCCCACAACTTCTTAGTTGTCTTGAAGCTGACAAACTGGTGGTAGATATCCTTGCTCAACGCCTGAGTGAGAATGGCGTATGCTTTCTTTTCCAGATCATACGTTTTCTTTTGATCTTCAGGAAGATCGGCAAACGTAGCAGTGTCTGAAGCAGCAACCTCTATAGCTTGATCAAAATCTGTAGTGAAACGTATCCACAGTTCGGTATTTTGCCCAAGTACGTATGTACGGAATCTGTCAACCCAGCCCGGATATTTATTTAAATGCATCAACTTCGGAGGTCGATTCAAACTTCCGGTTTCGCTTTCGCTCAATAAGATACTTTGGATGCTCGGAGTTTGATTCGATACTAATGACCATTGACTTGAAGATATGGCATTTGCTTGTGAAGATGTAGACACCGGAGACTCGGCCCATGAAGGTGATAGACTTGTACATGTGTACTTTCCACTATCGGGAGCCGGTGTACCCCACCATGAGGGAGTGGAACCTGAACTTGTATATTTTCCACTGTCTGGAGCCGGATTCCACCAATTCGGATTCATGATTGACAAGAAAAATAAATTCTATATCAATGTCTCGAAAGATTATGGCCACCCGAAAGATCACACACAGCCGAAGGATCCTGGTTCGAAAGATCTGAAAAACAGAAACTTGTTAACTATAAACAGATTACAAACGAAAGATCAACACTTGTTCGAATGATCAACAGTGTTTGAAAGATCACTGTTGACTTTCGAGCAATGGTTTCGAAAGATTCAAAATTTCGAAAGATTCACACTTGAAAGATCCTTATCTTTCGAGATAAATCCTTATCTTTCGAAATAAATCCTTATCTTTCGAACAACTATCTTTCGAATAGATTCCAGAAACGAAAGATAATGCTTAGACTTCGAAAGACTACTCGAAAGATGCTTATCTATCGAGCTGTCTTTGATCGAAAGATGGTCTTTCGAGGTCGAAGGATATCTTTCGAATGCTCACTGACACACTGACACTGATGTGAAAGGTTGGTGAAAAGGTGATGGGTTGGTGAAGGTCAACTTTCGGCAAAAGGTATGGTCAGACTGTACCTTCTTACCAACTCAGAATTTTCAAACAAAAATTACCCAAAAAGGAAATCCTTATCCAGAACTAGTCACCGGAATTATGACCGGAGTTTGGCCGGAAATCACCAAGTCACTTAAAAAACAAGTTTTAAGTTACCCAACCCGCTTTTAAACACACCCGGTTGGTTTAGAACACGTTTTTATGCCAAGAAATCCAATAAATACACTAAAAACGGGATCTAAACCAAGTGTCCAAACACCCCAAGAACTTGAACAAAACCCGGTTTTAAACAAGGTAAAGAGCCTTAGCTCTGATACCACTTGTAGGTCCCTCTCGGAGGATGAGGTTCAACCTTAACCTTGTTATACTAACCCACTAGCAAGTGCGGAATCCAAGCTAGTGAGCAAACCGGGATGAAACAAGCACAAACACAAACACACAAAGATTCACCGATTAACACCACTTGTATTAATGCGAATGAAAGGTTCCGGTTACAAGCACAATGTTTACAAATCAGTTCTGCAAACCCTCTAGTGTGTGTGTGTGTTCCTGGACAGAATGCTCTCTATCTCTCTATCTCTCGGTGTGCATCTGTCTGTCTAACACACTGCATGGGTATATATATACCCAGCACTGGTTGTCTTGTCCGAAGGATCCGATAGATGGTCGAAGGATCATCTATCGATGACAAAGCCATCGAAGGATCCACACATACTTCGAAGGATTGCATATCCTTCGAAGTCCAACAGTATCCTTCGTTGCATATCTTTCGAGCAGATCGAAGGATCTAAATCATCCTTCGATCTCTTATCCTTCGAGACAGACAATTACAACCATTTAACAACTGTTTGGCCAAGTCAAACCAGGAGGATGGTTGACTTGGTCAACTTACAGGACTGACAAGGACATCGTTTACATCGTGACCGAATACAGACAAAGTACAGACACAAGTGCACCAACAGGGTAAAATTGTAATTTCCCCTCCCCTTTAAATCTTGTTCTCTCTTCTTCTACCTTAGAAAACCCTAAACCAAAAACACAGACAAAACTTAAACAACTCCTCAATTCCTTCACATCTCAAACACACCTACACATGACACACTCTCCTGCTCACCCTCTTCCTTCTCCATGAAGGCCAGCAGCCGACAACACCCACACCTCCCCCGTACCTCCGTTTTCCGGCGACAAAGATCGAAGAGAGAGAGAGGGCAAAGAGATGATTGATGTGTGTAAAATTCAACATATAAATTACATCAAATGAGGCATAAAACAAACCCTTTTTAAGTACTAATGTTGGAAAAAGAGTGTTTTTGTCTTCCTTTTGTATTTTCAGGATGAAATGAGCTCAAATACACAAAAGAAGCAAAAAGACAGCTAATTCTAGCATAAATACAAGAAAAGGAACAAAAGTAGATTGCCCGAACCCTCAACGGCATCCTCCCAAGCAAAGAAGAGAAAACAGAAGACTGAACACGCCCCGTGCTCAGCCAGCACGGGGCCGTGCCCAAGAAGCAGCAGAAAAGACAAACCTGTAGAAGCTTCTATTGCCCACCACGGGGCCGTGTCTAGTGAGCACGGGGGCGTGGCGAAAGTACAGGAGGCGCATTAATTGTAATTGCGAATTACAATTAATGAAGAGAGAGAGTGTCAGATGGGCACGGGGGCGTGTCCAGCGGACACGGGGCCGTGCCCAGCCTTCTGTTCAGCCTATAAATAGGAGTGCTTGGTTTCATTCCAACTCATCCCTTGGCACACCACCTCTCTCACACTTCATCCACCACCCACCACCACCATAACACCATCATCCACCACAATCATCCATTGTCCATCGTAGAGTGTGTGAGTCGTCTCGGGATCCAAGATTGATAGTAAGAGTTCTTGACAATCAAGGCCATGTTTGCCTAAGTCTCTTACATCACTTGGTGAAGACAAGTGTTTAGTATAATACTTTTTATTTTTAATCTTTTGCACTTTTTATTTGGTTTTGTATTAATGACTTTAATAACTAGTTTCTTATGTTGAAGGTGATCTTTCCTTATCGTTTGTCCGTGGTGTCTTGGCATTATTTTACTGTCTATATAAAATAAAAGATTTTCACCATTCATATCTCCACGGTCTATATGGAGGTATGTTGGCTACCTGGTCGGGGGTTAAGGGAACGGTTTGGTAAGGGTCTTGCCCTTGTTCAGCGTTTAGAGGTCCTGCAAGGGACCTGGGTCAAATTTAGTAGGATCTCCTTCAATGCCCATAGGTATTGGATGGCGGGGATCCAAACTCTTTGACCCCCTCATAAGTTAACTACTATTAATACTATAACCCGGCTATTTAGGACTGTATCCCTGCTGACTCAGACTACTTAGCCGAGGGTAACATCACCCCCAAAAGCGGGGCCTACCATAATTTGCATTAATAACTTAATTCATTATCTTCCAATAATCCAACCCTTTAGGATTGTATCCTTGCTGACTCAAACTACTGGGTTGAGGGTAACGTCGCCTTCAAAAGAGGGGCCTACTACAATAACTAAGATAATCTCTTAGACAAGTGCAAAAGTGCGAAAATAATCAAAGGTTATACTAATACACGAGTCGGATCCAAGTGATTCATCTTGTCTATCTGTTTTTATTTTATTTTTATTTTTCAGCATTTAGTTAGTTTTTATTTTTCTAGTTTAAAACCTTTTTCTAACTTTTTGATTTGATTAGACCTTGAGGATAAACCAGTACTAAAACCTCTTGTGTCCTTGGACGACCTCGGTATCTTACCAACACTATACTACGTCCACGATGGGTGCACTTGCCCATATGTGTGTCTAGTGTTAGTAAATATCGTGTTTTATAAATTTAAAACTTGGCTAAAAAAGTGTAAAAGGGCTTAAAATATATATAAAAAATATATAACACCTCGCACACATCAAGTTTTTGGCGCCGCTGCCGGGGACACAAGGATTTTAAAAAAGCTTAAAATCAACGGCCTAATCAGTTTTTCAAAACCTTTTCAAAACGCGCGCATATTTTTCTGCATTTTAGATTAGTTTGCATTCACAGTAGCCTGAACACGGGGCCGTGCTTGCTGAACACGCCCCCGTGCTGCATATTTTTAGTTAGATACCCAGATACAGAGTCTGAACACGGGGTCGTGCTCACTGAACACGCCCCCGTGTCCAACGTGACCAGTAACTTTAATTAAAACGCCCAGATACAGACCCTGAACACGGGGCCGTGCTCACTGAACACGGGGCCGTGTCCAGCTTCTGTTTCTGTCACAATTTTTGTTTTCTGGTCCCGAGACTCAGTTGTGGTCTGCTGAGTGATTCTTATGGATCAATACTCAGGAGGTTACAACTACACCTATGATGAGGATGATTATAGGGGTAATTATTGCACTAATTGTCGTAACACACGCTCGGTTCAATATAATAACTCATATCAACCATCCAATTCATACAACCATTATGAGGATCCCAGGTACGAACCATCAACTTCATACACACCATAGGAAGACCAAAGGTATGAACCTCCTCCCTCATACTCATATTTCGATGAACCAAGGTATGAACCTTCATACTCATACTTTGAAGATTCAAGATATGAGCCACCACCTTCATACTCTTATTATGAGGAACCATGGCGTGAACAACCCACCTCATATGAGTACTATGAAGAACAAAGTTTCGACCCTTATCCATCATATACTTACAATGAAGAACAATGGTGTGAACCATCTACTTCATATGAGTATTATGAGGAGCCAAGGATCGAACAACCGGATTCAAGATTTGAGGATCCCAATTCTTTTTCTCTCACCGAAGTAACCAATAGGATATTAGAACACATTAAAACTATCGAACGTTGCATGAAAGAATCTCGCGCAAGGGAAGAGGAGTCCCGCGCAAGGGAAGAATTAAATTGTAATAATAACGTAGAGATAGTTGAAAATGTAAAAATGGAAGAACAAGAAAGTGAAAAACCAACACATGAGTTAAACAACGAAAAAGGTGAGTCCGATAATGTTAAAATTCAAGAAGAGTCTAATTTTGAAGAAATTAACCTCTTGTCACCTACTTTCGAAAATCATTGTTTAGTAACCCCTCATGCCAAGTTTTTAAAAGAATTAAACACTAGTGCTAACATCAAAGAAATGGTAAGTGTTAAGTTAACTAATGATCAAACCTCGCTAATAAAAGAAGATCCTTTTGAAATTAACATTACACCGGTTCCATGTTTATTTCAAAATTCATTTATTAGTAATATCACCATTGATAAAGATCTTTGTGTTAACATAATGCCTAACTACATTTTTGAAAAATTAAGTATTAGTGATTGTACTCCACTTTAAATACCCATTTTTCTATCCGATCGGAAAGTAATAAAATCAATCGGTGTAGTTGAGGATGTCTTGGTTCAAGCAAATCAAATGGTAATCCCAACCGACTATGTCATCCTCGATGACGCTCCTCTAGTGTTGGGAAAACCTTTTGTGAAAACTCATGAAGCTTTGAAAAACCGGAAATTTAACAATCTACCTCTTCAATTAGGGGCATTCAAAAGGAGCATAGATCTTGAGCGCTCAATGAAATATCCTTTTGGCAATGACGACCCCCAAATTGAAGATGAGCCAGAGCCACCTGATAAGGTGGGTCTAGCCAAGGACCCTTATAAACGTGGCGCACCACGGAGGCATTCCACGGAACTATCCGTAGTTTAGTTTAGATTAACCTTTATGTTTTCTAGTTTAGTTTTTAATTTTCAGGAATAAAACACACTCGGGATGGTGAAGGACACTAAGGGAAGCTTGAACCAACACCCCAAGCACAAAAACAGAGCCTCTCGACAATTTTTCTTCATTACAGCAAGTTCAGCACGTGGTCGTGCTCAACCAAACACGCCCCCGTGCCCATAACTCTGCAGAAATGCCCAGTTCAGGTACCTGGACACGGGGCCGTGCTCATTGAACACGCCCCCGTGCCCAGCCTTCTGTTTACTTTTGGTACTGGCAGTCTGGACACAGGGCCGTGCTCAGCCAACACCACCCCGTGTTCAGCTACCCAGTACCATAAAATCTTGTTTTTAACCCACTTTTACACATTTTAATCAACCGAAAAACTTATTTTTTGGAACACATTGAGGACAATGTGTAATTTAAGTGTGTGGGGGGGGGGAGCTAACACCTCGAAATTTTGCAAGTCCTAACAACAAGCCTTACACAAAACTCTATTGGAACAGCTAAACACCCCAAATTTTTTCAAAATTTTTCATTTTTTTTACTTGTCTAAAGTTTAAGTTAGGAATCCTAAGATTAATAAGGTTATATTTTTACAAATTTACAACCGAGAGCGTCGTGGTAACAAGAACCAACATAAGAAAATTATGAAATGGCATAACAAGTCTAGTTAAAAATTTGATTATATATACTTGATCACATTAAAAACCCATTCCCACAAAAGTGAGTTTTGGGCCTTTATTGAGCATACAAATTTACATCCTTGGACTAAATGCTCATTTTTCGTTTCTTGTGTGAATAGCCGCTTGGTTCTTACAACTCTAGAACTTGCCACGACGATTCATTCCCGGTCCTTACCAACTTAAACCCAAGTAAGTAAATGATGGAGGCATTAGGACTAACCATTTTTCTTTCCACACCATTATTTTTCATTTTTTTACCACCTACCCAAAATCCCCCTAGTTAACCCCTTTGAGCCTAAACCTTTCATTTCTTTACCCTTTTCACCCACCAAAAACCCTTTTTATTTTCACCCTTTATTTTAGTAACAAGCTCGTTTTTTCGCAAGCTCGCTCTTTTGTTTGATCAATATATATATATATATATATATTTGAATGATGAAGTTAAAAACAAACAAAGTTATGAAAACAAAAGCTTGTTTGGAGAAATACTTCAAAATAAAAAGTCACTAAAAACAAAAGTGTTTTACGAGAACCGACGCTTTTTACGCTTTTCGCCCTTTTACTAACCACTAACCCAACCACCCACCTTTAGCCCAAGCCTAACCCTTCGCCCAAAAAGTCCTCTTGATATTTACAAAGGTATAAAGTTAAAAAGGAGGAGGATTGATTGCTTGGCAAGCTTATGGTAGGAATAAGTTCCATGCCGCTCTCGAGTGATTCACTAAAAAAAATACACTTTCGGCCGAGTGTTGAGTGATTTCTCCCGTGAGGTATGTGAACTTGTATATAAATGAAATTTTAAAAAGGCATGTTATGCCCAAATAAGTAATTTATCTTATGAAACGTTCTAAATAAATCATAACGAATAGGATTGTAAATAAATAAAAATAAAACCCAAAAAGATCTTGGATTCCCGACACTCTGTGACAAGCCAAAAACCTTCTCTTCTACCCATTCCATTTGGGAGTGTAAGCCACATTTAAAGAGTTTTGCTTGAGGACAAGCAAAAGTTCAAGTGTGGGGGTATTTGATGTGTGTAAAATGCAACATATAAATTACATCAAATGAGGCATAAAACAAACCCTTTTTAAGTACTAATGTTGGAAAAAGAGTGTTTTTGTCTTCCTTTTGTATTTTCAGGATGAAATGAGCTCAAATACACAAAAGAAGCAAAAAGACAGCTAATTCTAGCATAAATACAAGAAAAGGAACAAAAGTAGATTGCCCGAACCCTCAAAGGCATCCTCCCAAGCAAAGAAGAGAAAACAGAAGACTAAACACGCCCCGTGCTCAGCCAGCACGGGGCCGTGCCCAAGAAGCAACAGAAAAGACAAACCTGTAGAAGCTTCTATTGCCCACCACGGGGCCGTGTCTAGTGAGCACGGGGGCGTGGCGAAAGTACAGCAGGCGCATTAATTGTAATTGCGAATTACAATTAATGAAGAGAGAGAGTGTCAGACGGGCACGGGGGCGTGTCCAGCGGACACGGGGCCGTGCCCAGCCTTCTGTTCAGCCTATAAATAGGAGTGCTTGGTTTCATTCCAACTCATCCCTTGGCACACCACCTCTCTCACACTTCATCCACCACCCACCACCACCATAACACCATCATCCACCACCATCATCCATTGTCCATCGTAGAGTGTGTGAGTCGTCTCGGGATTCAAGATTGATAGTAAGAGTTCTTGACAATCAAGGCCATGTTTGCCTAAGTCTCTTACATCACTTGGTGAAGACAAGTGTTTAGTATAATACTTTTTATTTTTAATCTTTTGCACTTTTTATTTGGTTTTGTATTAATGACTTTAATAACTAGTTTCTTATGTTGAAGGTGATCTTTCCTTATCGTTTGTCCGTGGTGTCTTGGCATTATTTTACTGTCTATATAAAATAAAAGATTTTCACCATTCATATCTCCACGGTCTATATGGAGGTATGTTGGCTACCTGGTCGGGGGTTAAGGGAACGGTTTGGTAAGGGTCTTGCCCTTGTTCAACGTTTAGAGGTCCTGCAAGGGACCTGGGTCAAATTTAGTAGGATCTCCTTCAATGCCCATAGGTATTGGATGGCGGGGATCCAAACTCTTTGACCCCCTCATAAGTTAACTACTATTAATACTATAACCCGGCTATTTAGGACTGTATCCCTGCTGACTCAGACTACTTAGCCGAGGGTAACGTCACCGCCAAAAGCGGGGCCTACCATAATTTGCATTAATAACTTAATTCATTATCTTCCAATAATCCAACCCTTTAGGATTGTATCCTTGCTGACTCAAACTACTGGGTTGAGGGTAACGTCGCCTTCAAAAGAGGGGCCTACTACAATAACTAAGATAATCTCTTAAACAAGTGCAAAAGTGCGAAAATAATCAAAGGTTATACTAATACACGAGTCGGATCCAAGTGATTCATCTTGTCTATCTGTTTTTATTTTATTTTTATTTTTCAGCATTTAGTTAGTTTTTATTTTTCTAGTTTAAAACCTTTTTCTAACTTTTTGATTTGATTGGACGTTGAGGATAAACTGGTACTAAAAGCTCTTGTGTCCTTGGACGACTTCGGTATCTTACCAACACTATACTACGTCCACGATGGGTGCACTTGCCCATATGTGTGTCTAGTGTTAGTAAATATCGTGTTTTATAAATTTAAAACTTGGCTAAAAAAGTGTAAAAGGGCTTAAAATATATATAAAAAATATATAACACCTCACACACATCAATGATTATGCGCCGCCGCTCACGGCGGCGGCAGTGGAAGCGACGGCGGTGGGTTGAGGGTCCTCCGACGAGCGATGTCAGACCTAGGTGTTGGTTGTGTGTGATTCTTTTTGAATGATTATTTTTTCTTTTGAAGATTTGGTAGAAGTAAATCTGGGTTATTTATACCGATTTGGGGGATTTGTGGTAGTTGCAGCAGAAAGAGAGGGGGATTTGGGGGATTTTTGAATGATTCTTTTTTCGTTAGACTTTATTTTGTAAGATTTGTATTTTGTTATGTGGATTTTCATCTTCAGGTTTGTATTTTGTTATGTTTTTTTTGACAATTTTGTGTTACGAATTTAGGGGGTGTTTGGATGTTTATGTGGGGATGATGATGATGGTTGAAGATGATGATCTTCAAGAACATCTTCAAACCACTTTCAAACCCAGATCTTCAAGAACAACTTCGTCATCTTACCCAGATCTTCAAGAACATATCATCATCAAACCGAGATCTTCAAATACATAACCATCATCATCATTCCCTGAGTTTATGTGGGGCCACCGCTGTGCACCACCGTGCGCCGCCACCTGCAGCTGCCATAGAGATGAAGATGATGATGTTTGGTTGAAGATCTGGGATTTTTTACAAAGTCATTAAAAGGGGGAGGTGAAATTACCATATTACCCATCATGTGCAACCCATGTGACCAAGAAGTTAACCAGAGTTGGGGTTTAGTTAGAATTAGGGGCCAAAATGGTTAAATATAGGGACCATGGGGGCAAATACGTTAAAAATTCTTATTTTGGGCTAATATAGTAAAACTGACATAACCACAGGGGACAAAAACGTAATTTACTCTTATTTAAAAGATATATCTTAAAAGAAAAAAGATTATATATTAACTCTATCTCTCTAATGCTGTGTTCCAGAGATCCACTTAACAGGGGGAGGGGAGGGGAGGGAAAATGGGGTTTTTTTTTGCCTGATAATAGTCTTTCCAATTTGGAAAGACATGGAGGGGAGGGGAGGGATGGGGAGGGATTTTTAACTCGGGAACACACCCTAAAAACCCTTTTTCTCACTCTATGCACCAGTTCCACAACCTCCTTCCACCAACCAACATCACCATCACAAATTTATAGAAAATACCGTGCAAAACATCAAATCCCCCAAACAGGTAACAAGAGAATAAAGAAACAGTTGGCAATGGACTGTAAACTAAAATCAAAATGGAAACAAATGGTCTCCTCAACATGTGTTGCCCTAATTTCAAGACGACCGCTGCATCATTCAATCAGAAGACCTTCTCTCTCTCCATCGACTTTCAGGTGAGTATTCCTCTAGTCTATCTTGAATTTCCGGTGACTACCCCTTTCATCTCCCCCAATTTCCGGTGACTCCTCTCATTAACTACTAATAACTACTAAAACAATAAAATTAAAAACTTCATTATTCTCTCTCCCTCTCTAACTATACATCTGGTTGTCAAATCCGATGGTGGTTGTCACAGGCGGCGGAGATGGCGGCCGGATTTATAGTTGTCATCAACAACAAGAAAGTTTCAAACGACGGAGATGGCGGCCCGGATTTATGGTTATCACGGCGGTGTTGGTTGTCACAGGCGACGGCGGCCCGGATTTATGTTTCAGACGACGGAGATGGCTGCCCGGATTACGGTTGATGGTGTTGTTTCATAATGATTATTGGTGTTGATTTAGTGATTGTGATAGTTGTGGAGGTGGTGGTTTGGGGTGACGGGTGGGGGCAGTGATGGTGACGGGTGGTTGTTGGTGGCGGTGGAGGCCAGGTTGAGAGAAAAATAGGTTAGAGAGATGTTAAGAAAGAGAGAGAGAGGAGTAGGTGTCTGTGTAATACATATATATATATATATAATTAATTTTTAAACTTTAATTTTGTTTTATTTATTAATTTTTTTAAATAAATGAATAAAAAGACTAAAATACCCTTATGTCACTTGAGTTAACAGGAAAAATTTAAATAGGTTAGGGTTAAAGGACGTAACGTGCAAGATTTTGTAACATAAAGTACAAAACCCATCAATTTTAAAGGTAAAGGACACCGCCTGCAATTTGATACAAACATAAAGGACAAAACTTGTAATTTACTCTACAAAGAAAGGTATAGGCTGATAAATCCAAGATTCCCCACGTTTTTGAAATTCGGTTAGACCATATTTGGATCAAAGTGGGACTAGCTCACTTGGTAAAGGCTCTTGCCTATTAGTGAGAGGTCTTGGATTCAATCCTAACCAAGGGTGATTTATTTGTAAATATAGAAGTTTGGGAGAGTAATTTTAGCCATTTAAAAAAAAGACCATATTTGGATCAAAGTTTGTAGAAGAAATCTATTGAGAGCCATATCGACAGACAAATCAAGAAATTGGGAAAGGGTCAAACACATTTGGTGGTAAAGGTAAAATGGAACGTTCGACAAGGTCCAAAACAACTTGTGAATGGAATAAAGATGATAACGATTTGTTTGATCAATAATAAATTTCGAGAATGAAATTTTTATAACACTGGTAGAAGTGTAGCACCCAACTAAGTATTCCCGTGCCCCTAAGAAGCATGTTAGCATGATAGTGCTTATGCTTAATCATGCTATCAAACAATGCACAACTATTGTTGGGACGATAGTAGTTCGGTTCGTCACAACACCGAAACTTGATATGGCATTTGATATAAAAAAAGACATTTTATTGTGAATACAACTTTATTTTCAATGAAATCTATACTATGCACCATAACATCGATTATTGGTACCATTACCGGTTCGGTTCGTACGGTAAAGAACAACAAAATCAATTATATTTGACCCGCTCGATTTTGAACAAATCTTTTATCAATGCGTAGAGAAAAATTTGTACGTTGCAATGGTGTATCCGTAAAAATTTATAAGCCATTACACTATATTATTAAAATAACTAAAAGGATAACCAACATCAACTTATAAAATAAAAATCAAATGTAAGGCGACTTTTATAACATATATATTTGTGTTTTGGATTACTTGTAAGTTACTACTTACAATTCAGTTTCGAAAAAAACGACTATATCAAAAACTAGATAAATGTAGGTACGTCGTAACTATACACTCGAAATTTCTTAGGCAAATTGGAAAATAATAATCCCACCATTGTGAAATTGGCCAATAATAATCCCAAGTCAGGAATTAGCCAATAATAATCCCACCTCGTCCATTTTTGGAAAATAATACTCCAAATGCTGACGTGGCACTTTTGTCGTTTAGTGACTGTAGATTATTATTTTCCAAAAATGGACGAGGTGGGATTATTATTGGCTAATTCCTGACTTGGGATTATTATTGGCCAATTTCACAATGATGGGATTATTATTTTCCAATTTGCCAATTTCTTAAAAGTTAACATTTTAAAACCCAAATAAAACAACAAAAAATTAAAAATTTGTTATAATAGTAAAATAAAAAATAAAAAAGCCGTGGCTAATGTTCATGGTAACATATATTATTTTGAAAATGTAGTAACCACCATCTAAGACTCTAAGTTAGGCCATGATTTTAATTAGTTATCAAATAACACCCTAAACACAACCTATTCCCCAGCATTTGAAAACTTGAAAACCTGAACATGAAACTTAAACCCCACCCAACATTATACCACCCGTAGTGGCCCAATTTTTGGGAGTTTTCTCTGAAATCCACGCCCCAAAACGCCCCCTTGGGCGTTGTTTTCAGAAAATGGGGGGGGGGGGATGCGTTGTGTAAAGAACGCCGGTGCAATGTTTCCCATTATTGTTTGACCAGTCAGAAGCTTTCAAGTATTATTTTTTGTTTTTTTAAAGATAATAATTGGGTAATCATTGATGGAGCATTATTGGGCATTATCCCACTACACTCATATATGAAAAACGCCCCATAATACCTTTTTACTGACTGGAATGACACGTTTTGCACACCGCCCATGAATAGAGGCATTATTCATATGTACCAGTACACATAAAACTTGAAAACCTAATCATGAAACTCAAACTGCAAAATGCAAAGTCAACCACTCAAAAAGATACATTACAATGCAATAATCTTATCTTGGTCATGCACCAGATCTGGGTCAAAAAACAAGCATATTTTAAAATTTGCCTTTTCGTGTCTCGAGTCTCGAAGTGTGTGTCTATCCATGGTCCATACTTCTTGCTTTTGGTATACACTTGCTCAATCTTCAACCTTTGACTTTTAACTTAAAGACAATTAACACGACCCTTAATTACTTATAATCTATTTTCTATTTTATTGCCCAACTAGTCCCTCAATCCAGTGTCAAATAGGTAAAGAACCCACAGTTGATGATATACAAACACTAAAAAAAAATGCTTTTGTTATTACAATTCTTTGTTCTCCTTCTAGCCTTCATATCTCAAGAATATGAATCCATAGCACAATATGTACCACCTTACACTACCATGGTGAGTCCGGTACACAAACATATCGATGTTGCTACGCCTCTCTATAGCGTTCAGATCGACACTTTATGGGAAATCACACGAATCACACCTGCAAACTTCCTTATAGACATCGACGCTCCTTTCATATGGCACGATTGCATCCAACAATGGAACAAACGTCCAGTCAGCTGTCCCATGTACAGGCGTTGCATCTTTCCGGTTTCATGTGAAGATCTTCAATGCACCAAGGTACGAAGTTATTACTCTTACAAGAACCCTTCCTGTCCTCCTGAAACAAACAGTTCAAGGTTACCTGGTTTGGGATCCTGTTCATGTCCAGTCAATGTGATGAACCCGTTGACCAAATCGTGTACCCAAGCTCTACTCAACTATGACGATTTGATAGTGAACACAACCAACGGTAGAAATCCGTTTAATGCTTTCCCTTTTTCTACCCTTAACGCTGCATGTGCTCCTTCTTCGGCTTTTAAATATTTCCCCGCAAATGTGACTGGTGTCATGGCGCTTTCGTTGTCTCCCTACGCGTTCCAGACATTTTTCAAACAAGCGGCTAAGAAAATACTAGCTCTGTGTTTGCCTAGCAGTCGCAACACATCTGCTCCGGGGGTTCTATTCTACGGAGATGGTCCTTATTACTTTCATCCACACTCAAATGTAGACATAACGAGTTTTCTTTCTTATACTCCGTTACTAGAGCGTCTTGATTCTTTTGGATACTTTATCCGTGTCAATGCTATTGTCATCAAACAAAGATCTATCGAGATTCCTACGAAAGCAACTACCAAACTTAGTACAACCAAGGCTTACACAACTCTTCGAACCGACATTTATAATCGTGTGGTTAGAAGGTTTTCAAAGGTTACAAAACGGATCCCTCTTGCAAAGCCGGTCACACCATTTAAACTTTGTTTCAGGACCTTTGTTAATGGTACCCGAGTCGGATTAAAGGTTCCTGACATTAGTTTCAGTCTCCAAGATGGGAAGAAGTGGATTGTGTCCACGGCTAACTCCATGAAACAAATAACAAAATATGTGGCGTGCCTCGCGTTTGTTGATGGTGGCGCGACGAGTGAACATGGGATCGAGATTGGAACATTTCAGTTTGAGGATAACTTTGTGGTGTTTGATTTAGAGAAGTCGACCTTTGGTTTTAGTTCTTCGTTGTTAAAGAAGCAGACTTCTTGTGCAAACTTCAACTTCACGAGCATAAAACGTTGGTATTAAACTAGAAGTGGAGTCATATTCATCAATAGTTTTCTTATGCTTAGTAGTTAAATTGTCAATCTGTGTACTCTTTTACGTTTCTTTTTTAAAATTTAGTAACTTTTTGTTTAGCATGTTTTTATCAGAAAAAAAACTCCACCGGATTTAAGGGGTCATCCAGATTTCTTCAAATTTCCTCCTGTGACACATCGGGTTTTTTTCTTCTTCTATTTTCTGCAGTTTACCCTAGCGTGCGCGATGTCTGTCATCCCAGTTTTCCTTGTTTTATTTCACGTTTAACTTTAAATTAAGGGGAGGAGGGGTGGTCACTAGTGATAGATTTCTATCACTCCCACTATCCAATCAAATCATGTCATGTTATCACCCAATGGCGGACGTGCATTTTTGTATCGGCGTGAAACTTGGTTTGCCCCTCGCATCGTAACCTTCTTGAAACCATTCCTCGCTTGCTTCGATGTCTCCAACAATCTTTAGAAATAATTCTTTGGGTAAACGAAACCGATCTCTAAACGTTTCGGCATTGTAGATCGGATTTTCCACAAAATAATCGTTCATCAAAACTTCGTTGGCACGTATACGATCACGGTCGACCATCTTCTTCTTTGGGCGGGACGACTCGACATCAAGCTCGTTATACATCGACACAAAATATTTTAGCGTCTCGTTGTCGGAAGACGACTCGATATCGCTATCGCTAGACATCGGAAACGTCGAATCCGTAGGGAATTCCATTTGAGAAAGATTTAAAAATTGTGTGAAATGGGTTTAAAATGGTTTAAAAGATATAGATTGGTGTGTGTAAAATGGTTTAAAATGGAGATATAAATAGATAAATGGTTTAAAGGTTTTTTTTTTAATGAATATTACCGTTCAAATTAACGGTCAAAAAATCACAACGGTCCAATTTTTCAAACTTTCAACGCGTGATGGATTCAACGTATTGAAAGTATAACGCGTTATATGGGGGCCGGCGGCAGTGTTCGTGGTGGGATCACGCGTGAAACTTAGTCCATAACGGACCGCCCCCTGTGGCCTAATAAATAACATAAAATAAGTGTGTGTATATATATGTGTTGTGTGTGTATATATATGTATTAGTGTGTGTATATACACGTGTTGTGTGTGTAAGTCTCAGTGTCAGTGTTGTGTGTGTATATATATAACGTGTGTGTTTGTTTCCTTCCCCGAGGATTGGTGCGTACTCATCAATTATGGGTGAATTTTTTCCCCGGGAATTAGGAGGGGGTGGGGGTGTTCTCACCCGGGATCGGGACTTTACAGGGTCTACTTCGGACTTCACTCCATCAGCCCTTAACAGTTTCTTCTAGACACTTTAAAAATGTGCTTGACAATGTTATGATTTTTTTGTTCTTTAAGAGCATCAATATCATTAAGTTTTCACAAAATGTCACCAATAAATTTTCACAAAGTGTCACCTCAACACCATTTTAGATTGAAAACTTCCTTCAGAATCCCTACTTTTCTGCATCAAAAAACATCCACCAACCCACACCTTACACTCCATGTCATTTGGATGACCCCGACAAACAAACCGTTGTAGACGGTCTAAACTAGTATTAAACCCACACGCGTTGTGGCGCGCTAAACTACCAAAAAGTTTACTTCTTCAAAGCCTTATAAGAAATAAAAAAAAATTCCTAGGATCTTTATAAAATAAAATCAAAACCATTACATAGTCCCAGCGACTCTGTGGATATTGAACAGTGAAAAAATAACGAAAATGTAGACGCAACAATATAAAAAAATAATAAAAAAGAAAGTTAAAACTAAAATATTAAAAAAAAAAACGCTTAAAAGTATTTGGAAAAGTCTAGGATTGGATTTAAATCGTAAGATTAATTAAAGTGGGACGAGACGTATTATAAGTTTCTAAGGGGCCATAACATATAACATAGTTTAACCAAATGCACATAAGTGCTTACATAATTTGTACATTATCACGTCATATATGGAATTTTGTAAAACATTATATATTAGAAAGTGTAGCCGTAAAACAAAAAGAATGAAAAACTTATGACTAGGACATGTGTCAAGGTGCGATTAGTGAAAACAAATAGAAGATAACTTTTAATAAGAGTAGGGTTTAAATGAAAATCTAAATTAAAGTGAAGGAAGAGTAGTGTAAGTTTTTAAGGCGCCGTAATGTAACATTTTCATAGTGAGATGAGATGGACCAATCAAATGATTTATTATTGATACCGACATTTTCATTAGGATATATCATACCCAAACCTTCGGGCATTCCGGAGTGGTCATATTGGTGATGAGTCAAGTACAGATCGCAAGTGCGACCCTGGGATGCGAACGTAGAACACCTTCGCAACCACGCTAGAGAGTTTTTATTTTATTTTGTTGGAATGTGTCTTTTATGGTAAGAAACGATTGCTGAGATGATGAAATTATAGCATGGTGTACATTGAAAGGGTGTGGCTAAATGCACCTCCACTTTTACTGTTTATACCTCCATTTCTAAATTTATCAGTTTTATAATTTTTTAAATTCACCCTTGTATTTTTATTTTTTGAAAACAAATCCTTATGTTCTTTGTTCAATACCTTTAAATATTATTTTAGATATTCAATTAATATTCAAATAATTTTATAAAATTCATCCGTTGATGCACATGGTGGCCTTTATGCTGATTTAAAAGACACTCTCGAAACATGGAGGCTTAGAAATCCAAATGAATGGGATAATGGGTCCGTTTGGTACAAAAAGTTTTAATTAATGAAATCAAAGTTATAGGAACTTTACAATGTACAAAATGTTTTGTTGAATTAAAACTATACATCAATTTTCTATTAAGAAAAAAAGTTAAATGGATGTTTTAATTGATGTGTGTTCACGTGAAGTTGAAAAATTAATTAATAAAATCAAAGTTGAATTACACAGCACTAACTTTTCAAGAAATTCATACAGTACGAAAATTTTTGATGAAATTTTTGAAAAGATGATGAACACTTTTAGTTAGAATACATACCAAGAATAATTATGATGAAAATCAAAGTGGAAAAAATTGTTTCTTCAAACTCTCTCTTAATCTTTTTCTTTCAATTAGTGTAAGTTTTTTTTTTCTTCCATAGAATTGTATGTATATACCTAAATATTCAAACTATGACAACTAGATAAATCTTTAGAAAAAATAGGGATATTTCCTAATACAAATTTTCAAAAATTAGAGAATAAAAGGGTTGATTGTATTTATTTACAAACTTGAAGGGGGAGTGCAACAAGTAAAATTAAAAAAAAACGGGAGTGCATTTAGCAACACCCACATTGAAATCATAGTACCATCTATGTTATTTTTTTTTTTAATTTCTGACTATGTGAAGTCGCAATCTAAACAAGACGATATCCATTGAATGATATTATATTTCCCGATCGGTATTCTTGTGACTATTACTTTTAAGCCCCAACCCTATTAGGGCCAAAATGTCATTTATACAGGACCAAAAATCAAATGTCATTCTACAATTCTTACAATAAGTTCAAAGAACTTTAGAAAACATTTAATTATAGTCCTTAATTATAACAAGTCTTAAGCCACCTGCGTTACGGGGCGGGTACGTAAAATCCTACTACCA
The DNA here is from genome assembly GCF_002127325.2 of Helianthus annuus. Taxonomy (NCBI): domain Eukaryota; kingdom Viridiplantae; phylum Streptophyta; class Magnoliopsida; order Asterales; family Asteraceae; genus Helianthus; species Helianthus annuus. The sequence goes on from NC_035442.2 coordinate 163,105,176, forward strand.
AAGTTGCGAGAATCCTGCTACTAGAGTTGTGGGATGGGGTGTAAAACGGTGTTAAGTAGCAAACCAAAATTCACTAAATGACAACCAAGTAAAGTACATGAGGCGAAAATAAAAATTCACTAAATGACAAAGCAATGGGAAAACTGGGCTACTAGCGTTGCGGGGTATGCGTAAAACCGTGCTAAGTAGTTACCGAAAATTCACTAAATGACAAAACACTAAATATCAATCGAGTAAAGTACAATGGTGTAAACGAAAATTCACTAAATGACAAACCTAGAGAGTGTAAATGAAAATTCGTGAAGTGACAAAGAAGTAAGACACAAGGGATGTAAATAAAAATTTGCTAAATGTTGAAGCACTAAGTGACAACCGAGTGAAGTACGCGATGTGTAAATGAAAATTCACTAAATAACAAAATACACTTAAAACAAAAGAATTACTATTCATAACAATAACAATGTTCTAATGTTCTAATATACTTGTTATAAGGTCTCGTAGCTTTAATTCGTTTAGTACTCTTTTGTATCTTCCCTAAGGCTATATCTTGATGTAAAGAAACCACAAGTACGTCTAAGCATATTTGTCCAGTAAAGTGGATAAAAGTATTTGACCAGAATATGTTAGGGTGTAAGGGGCACCTTCGGTGAGTGGATTCGGTGACCTCATTCACCTAAGGGGAACACCGCCGCCATCACTTAGGTGAGTGGTTTGGGAGAGTAAAATCGTGGGGGATTCATCGAAGAGAGAGGGGAGAGAGGGAGGAGAGAGAGAGAGGAGTGGACTTTTCTTTCTTTTTTTAATAAAAAACCCAGTCACCTAAGAGGGGAGTGCCGCCATCAATTTAGAGTGCTAGGGGAGTTTAAGAGGGGAGTTGACGTGGCACATGAGGATTGGTTATGCGTAAGAGAGGGGACTCCCCTCTTAGGGGAGTGCCCCTTACACCCTTATCTCATAAAAGGTTTCTGAGATGTATAGTCAAATCAATGAACTTGGTACTAATACGTAAATAATAGCATGTCATCATATGGTACGCGCAACCCATTTCCTTTAATTAATTAATTAATGTGGGTGATGCAAGGTAGCTAGTCCATATACCCATGTGGAAATAGGTTTTTTTTTTTTGAAAGGTAAAATTTTTATAAACAAGCAGCCTGGCTCGAAAAGCCACCAGAACCGCGCCCAAAACTAAAACATATACAACGGGGATTTACACCACTCTCTCCATTCTAGATTACAATGCTTCGATCTATTTTTTAACCAAAAAAATCCGAGGGACCTAACCTCCCCAAAAATCTCTTCCCAACTACTTACCCTATTCGAAAAAATCTTGACATTCCTCGCTTTCCAGATGCACTAGCAGGCAACAAAAATGAGCCCCCGAATAACCTCTTTATAGTTCTTATCTCCTGGACAGGTGTATGGGCAAATAAAATTAACGAGTCTCCATGTTAACATGTTCATTTACCATACACCTATGTGGTTTTGCACAGTGTAGCATGTTGCTCCTTAAGTTGAGCTTATAAGTTTGAGATAATGTGAACTCAACTCATTGTAACGGATGGTATCACATAAATTTTGCCACAATAATGAATATGTGGTTGTCATCACATAAAAAAAAATTACTTAGGTATCATATTTCATATGTAACATGATCAAAAAGAAATTACTTGGGTATCATAGTTCATAGGTAACATGATCGTAAACTTGTAAGCATGTATAAAACATATGAACATTTAAACTTGTAAGTGGGGCTGCAAACAAACAGAAAGTCTAACGAACAGTTTGTGAGCTGTTTGGTGGGAACTTCGTTTGTATTCGTTCATTTAATAAATGAACGAACACCAACAAGAAATTTAATTCGTTTAGTTAAATGAATGAATATGAACATCTAACGTTCGTTCATTTATGTACGTGAACGTTTAATAACATGTTCGTCCGTTTATATTCAGTTATATTTTTATGTTTGATAGTTCATTAGGGTTCTTAATCTTAATATTAAATACTTCAAAATTTCCATCACTAAAATATTTAGTAAATATCAGTGGTATTATATTTTATTTAAATTATTAAATAAATATTAGGTTTAGTATATTCTGAGTGGATACACATAATGTTTGTGATGAAAGATATCTATTTTATTAGAAATTTAATATATGTTCGTTTGTGTTTATTTTCTATTCATGAATGTTTGTTTGTGTTCGTGACTTTCGTTGGTGTTAATTATTTGTGTTCATGAATATTCGTTTGTCTTCATAAACATTTGTTTGTGTTTGGTACCTAAAATTTAATGAACGATCACGAACAAAAAATCTCGTTTGTTAATGTTCATGAACACATTAATTTTCTTAACGAACGAACATGAGCACAACCTTGTCCGTGTTTGTTCGGTTTATTTGCAGCCTTACGTGTAAGCTTGTGAGCTACCAAACTTGTAAACATGCAATCTCTTAAACATATAATCTCATATGCTTGGAGACTCAATAGACTGATAAACTTGTAACGTCATAAACTTATTACAAAACTTTTAAAACAATTCTAGCATAACAGTACTTCTATAAAACATTTTTGAAGTATTCAAAACATACATTCATAAACTCATAATATCATTAATAAACGGAATATCATATTTGTGTTTATAACCCATAAACCGTACCTCAAAGCGGTGAAACCTAATTACCAAAAATGCACCATAGCTTTTGTCCAAGTGCTCATAAGAATTACGGATTGCAAATTGTATCATTTGTCTTTAAAAAGTATAAAATCGTACTCGATGTTTGCAAACTCTTGCACGTTACGTCTTTTAACCCTAACTCAATTAATTTTTTAGTTAAATCTGACAAATGGATCCCCCAATAAGAGTATTTTAGTCATTTTACCGTAAGTATTAAAATAAATAATCATAATCATAAAAAATAATAAATAAAAATAATCTATATATATTAATAAATGAGATGATTTGGGTTATTTGTCCTTGAATGGTGGAGCCATTTTGCTGATGTGGCATCCATTGGTTGAGTAGAAGGTAATTTTGGAAGATAATTCATCTAATTCTCTATAAACAAACCAAACTTCACATAACACAAACCAAAAAAAAAGTGGGACGCGGGATCCGAAAATTTTGGGGTCGGATGTACCCGATTTTTTGACCCGCCTATAAAAACAATCTAATTAACCTAATTCTCTCATATTGTGACACTACGTAAAAACGTGTCCAAATTATGTATAGACACGTGTCCTGAACTTTAAACATGTGGAAATTTCGTGAAGGACTTAAAATGTCAGCATGCAAAACTTGAGCCTCTGATTGACACTACGTGGATAATATATTCTTAATCGAAAGATTAATTGAATATAAGAAGCCATCTGTGTATATATATGAAAGATGATAAGGCTACGGGAATTAAACGTGTCAACATGTTAAGTTTACCTCTGAGTGACCTTTTTAAACATTCCCCAAAAGCTTTATAAATTATATTATACACATTGATAAATGGTTATTAGAGAAATTATAAACCTCGGCTATTAGTGATAGTTCATACTTCAATTCTTCAAATTTGAAGTTTATGTGCAATACCGACAAATCTTCATATAAGGCCAACTTCTATAAACTCCAAGGAGACACATTGCATGGCATGGTTATTTGAGTATTCAGAACTGACCATTTGGACTGATGCATGAAATTATTGTTCAAGATTCGGACATTGGAAATGCATGGAAAAGTGTATGAAAGTTTTAAAATTTTTGTCCTCTGGTCAACGGTTACGGACCGTATGGCCCTAGGCTTACGGTCCGCAAGGAGGTAACTGGGCGATGCAAATCAGGTTCGGTTACGGACCACATGTTTTGTGACTTACGGTCCGTAAGATCCGGATACGGTCCGCAAGACTTTTAGCTTACGGTCCGTAAGCTTGTCGCTGGGCAGAATTATGGACAGATGTATGTTTCAGCTGTTTAACCGACTTTAACTAACTTGTTTCGAAACAAGGGACTATTGGACGGTAATGTTAAACCACTAGGACACCTGGGGTGATCCTAGGCCCTCCCATAACAGCTGGAGATGATCCAAACACTTGGGAGTTACTATATAAGAGGCACTAGTCTTAAGTTCATATGCACTTCATTTGCAAACATCTTCAAACCAACTTCTGGAGCATTGCAAGGACTTGGAGAAGACTTAGAAGTGTAGAAAAGACAGCTTGGACCTGTAGTAAGCTCCTAATTACCTGTTTAGTCCTTATAATTAGCTTTAATTACTCTATAGTCAAACATATCGTAAATTTAGTTTGACTTTCGTTTTAATTACATATGGTTTAACCACTGATCAAATTGAAAGTGGTTATAAGACCACATTAGTGTAGGTGATTAACCCTTAAAAGGGTATCCCCTAATATTCTTGTTTGACTGGTCAATTGTCGGGTCATAGTAGTTTGACAAAAAGTCAAACTGGACAGAATGGTCAAAAATGATTAAAATCAATAAACCAAAGGTTCTAAATTATATTTTAACATTCTAATGACTTGGTAATTGATATTAAAACATGTTTTATCTGTCCTAACCCGACAATTAATTGTCTAAGGTCAGTTTATAACCGAAAGTCGCAAAAGCTTGACTTTTGCTTTGACTTTCAGTTCTGACCCGTTTAAGCTTAATTCTTCCATGTTTTAAGCTTCCATTAGAACCACATTATTCATTAGTATAACCCTCTGAAGTTATATTGCATGATGCCTAGTGGTTTGAATTATATGCATTTGATCGTAATTATGCTTAACAATGCCTTAAACGCCCTTTTGTCATACAACTGAGATTTTTAGCAATGTGAATAGACTAACACCTTTGCTACTGATATTTAAACATGTCCCGAAAATTTGACATCAGTTTCAGGTCTAGAATAGGAGTTATGCTCAATAGCGTAATTAAGGAGCTTTTTATTAATTAAAAGGCGTAATTAGCATAAAGCCTATCTAAACCCGATTTTTGACACCAAACTTTTTACCTACTGATGTAAAATAATATTTTGGAATTTTTAAAGATTTTTATTTATTTTTAGGCTGAGCATAACATAGGATTATAGCTTGATTTCGGTAATTGTCGGTTTTACCTTTTCATGCATAAAATGAGTTTTACATAACTTTTAATGCCAAACCTTTTGCTACTGATTCTATATGATAAATAGAATATTTTGAACCTTATAAACTGATCAAAAACTCAGATTTCCTATTTTAACCCGAATATCCCTTTAAACCGACTTTTAAGCATTTTTAGCACCTAGTATGGGTCAAAACTATTTTTGGCATACAAAACTTATTACCCACTGATGTTTTAAGCTAAATAATATAATTATACAGTAAGCCAAAGTTTTAAACTCAGAAGTGTATTTTAACCTTTAAAGCCTATGTAAAATTACCAAAATGCCCCTACGGTGCATAGTTCGGTTATATAAGATAAATTTCATTTATATAAAGTACCTTACTGTTATAACTTATAAAAATATATATTTTTACTGATTAGATCAGACCTGAAACTCAGTTTAATAATTAAACCCTTTTATGAGCATTAAAATTACCAAAATGCCCTTATGGGACTTATTTTGGTTTAAATTACTTTTTGGGCATATATTAACGGGGAAGGTTCATTTGAGAAGAAATTTAATGTGAGAAGAAAAAGAAGAAAGGGCATATTAGTAAAATCCTATTTCATTTATAACTCATATCATTAATTTTTCTCTCTTTAATTAATTAGTTAACAAATCATTAATTATCCTACATATAATCTACAAAACCTACACATATCAAAATTTTCCTACATATACCATACACATTATAGAATTTTATCCTACACAGTCAAAATTTATCCTACACACCTCGAAATATATCCTACACAACTCGTAATTTATCCTACACAACTATTAATTTATTCTACACTTTAAATTAAGTTGTTTTTTTTTTAATTTGGAAAAAGTATATATTTTGAAAATGAGTTACAAATTTAATTTAGTTAGTTATTAAAGGGGAAGAATACAAATTAATGATTTATGTAAGTTTACCAATATACCCTTATATTAAAATTAAATGCAAATATTAAATGAAGTAAAATGATACATTCTTATTGGTTGAAAGTTCTTCTTTTTTCTTCTTACAAAAAAATTCTTCTCATTTGAACCCTCCACTATGTTAATATATTACTGATATATTAACATATCTTGAGCATAATAATGACTAAGACCTGTATATAATTTATTTGGTTAACTGTTACGGGTTTATGCGTTCGGATCGGTTTACGTGACTAGTTTGCGTAAAATAGCCAAAACGGGCTTAACCTTATTATTAAAATTCTCATCTTCCAGAATGTGTTTAGTTTACCCCTATTATACAAGTATCCAAACTTGTCGGGTCTAAACCACATTCTATTCCGGTCTCCGCTTAATCTAGCGTTTAGAACTGTAAGGTTTCCTTCTAGCTAGCCGGTCTAAGTCCTTGACTTAATTAAAGACCCCTTAGCATCCTAATAGGTTAATAAACCTCTTGTACAGATTAAATAGCTTCCGGTAGAAGGTGCCTTCGAAAAGCCTTAGGATTTTACTACTTGCATCAGGTAAATACTTTTAACTTATTTTCCTATACGGGCTTGGGATACGGTATTATAATAATACCGCTTGGTCGGGTATGGGATTATTTAGTCGGATTGTGATTCAATAAATCCGCATAACCCGTTTTAAACCGTATTGTTTGATAACATAAACATTTGGGGGTTAACGACCGTGTCCTGGATATCCTCGGCTCATTTAAATTATTAATGACCACGACCTATGCACGGGGTGCAGGCATGCACCTGACAGATGCAAATGCTAAATATTAAATTACCCACAAGTTGGGGATAACTCCTTTGTGGGTTTTATAAGTGGTGAGTCAGTTAATCATGTCTGGCTTCCAAACCGGCTCCACATGTATGACAAACATGTAAAACTGTATACAAGATTTTATTAAAATTTGTCCCAAGTTATAAATGATTTGTGCCTCGTGCACTCAAATCAATTTTCATAAATGTTTTCAAAATGAGTCAGTTAAATTGTATTTACCAGTGTAAACTGACGTATTTTCCTTAAGGTTGATTGACAGGTACTTCTCGAAATAGGCTGGAGCTATAGGGTATCATAGATGATCTTGCAAATCCATAAGATACCTGAAGTCTGTAGTTTTTGTTTCGTTGTACATTATGATCCCCCTGTGGATCTTATTACATTCCAGTCTGTATTATTCATTACTCGAACACTTAGACAGTATGGTTTGTAATAGTTTATTTACCCAGCCTTCCGCTGTGCTATATTATCGTGTATATTGACAATGATGATATCAACTACGTCACGATACTCCCCGCCGGGCCCAACGGTATTACATGGAAAAATCGGGGTGTGACACATATGCCTCATTTTTTGTGTGCAACCTACGAAACCCTAACCTGGCTTCTACCGCCACAGATTCTTCCATAGAATTCTTCCTCGTTCAATCACTCTATTGGAGAAATCAGTCTTCTACGACGACTTACTGTGAGCATCTCTCGATTCTTCGATAGAATTCTTACTCATAGAGTTTCTTTCGAATTGTATGTGATGTATGTTCTTTATCCAGATTTTTTTTAAATTTTTTTTGATATGGACAAACAAATTGTAAGATGTATTGGGTTTCTTGAATCCTTTGATAAAATCTCTCTAAATTACTATATTGTCTATTGATTTTGTTTATCATATTGTCGATTTTTAATTTTAGGGTTTTCGAAATCTCTACTAATGAAATCTGCAACTAAGGTATTACATATCTCCCACAGTTAAACTATGATTTCTCTTTATTTATCAGTTTAGAGTTCTACTTTATCTTATTCAGATGTTGGTTATATATTCTATTAACTCTTTATTTTTCAGATTTGGGTTCTCTTTGTATTCATGATCGCGATTACGAAAATAGTTAGGTTATGCAGATTTCATGTTGTTGTTACTAAAGAGATGTTAAATCACGTGTTATTACAGTTATTATTGACGTTTTTCTGTGATATAGTTTTGATTATTTCTGCGAGTAAGACGTTTTTGTGTGATATAGTTATGAATATATTAAGCTCATTGATTTTGAATTTAAGTTTGAATAATATTTAACTATTTAAGTAAATTGTTTTGACTGATTATTTCAAAATTTGAATTTTTGAAACTTATATCAATTATGGATACTTATCAAAGTTGTCTAAATTGTAACGTATTTCCAAATTTATCAAGATAACTTATATTAAAGTTTTAATTGTTTCCAAATTTTGTGTTAGTTTCCATAATTTTCAACAATCACATTATTTTTCAAGTTTCTCATAATTTGGAAAGATATATAACATATGTTTTAAATAGTTATATTATTCTTAGGATGATCATGAGGAGGCAGGAGGCTGATGAAGAATCATCTAAGAAAGAGAAGTTATGAGTTCAACTGTTCAAAATTGGGATGACGAGTTTTATGTCAAAGTCAACAAAGATTTTCAACTTGATCTTGGTAAGCCCATATTCCTTTCTGAAATGTACGTCATTGTGCTTTATATTCGTATTTTTGATTTTATGCAGTGATTTTACTTTTCTCTGCTTTCACCCCGAGTTTCTCAAAAGCTTTCGCGGTAAAGAGAGTCATTATGTTGGATGCATCAAATCAGGATAAGTAGTTTCTGAAGTGTAAGTTCCCTTTAATTTAGTCATTATGTTTTTTTTTCTTGCAGTGCATCTTTGAAGGCGTATGATCATGAAGATACATTTGTTGGTTCATGGATGATGGGTATACAGGCGAATTATATAGATTACAATCATTTGTGCATGTGCCTTGGAGACATTGATGATGGATTTGATAAATATATATCAACTATGACTAATGTGAAGGAAAGAGATCCGGCAGGAGGATCTCATGGTTCGTTTCATGGCAACCCTATAGTGATACGCAGGTATACACTCTAACCAACAATTTGGTTCAGTTTTCACATCTTATTAGTATGTTTCTTTAATAGTAATTTATTCAATCAAGAATCTATAAAAAGATCTAAGGTAAAACTACATGATGAAGGTTAAATATTGTTTGTTTATGTTGTTCGATCTTCAATTTATTCAAGAAAAGTTAAGTTTTTGATGTTGAAAACAGTTTTGGCAGTTGCTAATGTTTGTTGTTCTTCTTATTTTTTTGTAGATCATTAGACATATAGAGAAGGTATGTAAACAATATTAGATTGTTTGTTTTTGATGATGATTTGCATTATCCCATTCGAATCATATGAAAGGATCTTTTGTTGATGTCTTGATTGTCTTATGATGTTACTGATATTGTTTTGTTAGAAATATAATAATTTTTGATGATTTTTCTGTTTTTTTTGTTTGTTGTTGATGATGATTTTGCATTATCCGATTCGAATCATATGAAAGGATCTTTTGTTGATGTCTTGATTGTGTTATCATGTTACTGATATTTTTGTTTACAGTCTTTTAGTTTGTTGTTGATGATGATTTACAGTGTTTTGATATTTTTTCATCCGGTATAATGTTCTGTTTCATCTTTTATACTTATCCCTTATAATGTTAGGTTTCATTATTTATGCTCGGTTTTTTTACAGTCTTTTGTTATTAGTAATAAATTTTATATTGTATTAATTTTGAATCGATTAAAGAGTATGTAAATTTTTAGTGTGTGATATGTTTTTATGGAATATTGATTGTGTTTCTAAAAATAAACAGTTTTTAAATTTTTTTGAAACCGTTCCTTTTTATTTTTGGTTTTTGAAGTTTCTCCCGTCACCACATTAAATTTGTTTCTATAAATACTTTACCGTTTTATTTTCTAAAAAAACCTTCATATTTAATTTTCAGATATGGATCAGATTAACAACAGTCGTTCATTTTTAAAGCTTATTGAGGAAGATGACCCAATATTTTTGGTACGTCTATTGGTTTTCTAATTACTAATCATATTTTAAGTAAACTGATGTTTGTCTTTTTTTTATTTTATTTTAAACTCATAGCAAATACCTAATGACTTTGCTTCAATGATGTGGGGAGACCAACCACCTTACAAAGAATCTGTTAAGATTGTTGATGGCAACAAGTTATGGTTTGTAAGACTGAAAAAAACTGATTTGGGCCCTGTTCTTGCTGATGGCTTCATCAAAGTTGTTTGGGATAGGTGTATAAGAAAAAATGGCTATCTTATGTTTCAATCCTTTGGACCATCATCATTCTTTCTATCGGTGTTTAAATTATTTGTTCATCAAAACTGCTTTATATCCAAAATCACATCCGACGAAGACGTTATTATAAGTATTATATATTATACAATCAGTATGTTGAATAATGTTTTCTTTCTGTATATTGGTTTTTAAATTTTTAATTATCACTACCTTTGCAGGTCATGGCTGTTGAATTGGAGGCAATTTTATGGGAAAAATTTCAAAGGTGGTCAATCAACTCTTTATTTAGGAGATAGATTTTGGAACATTAAGATGGACGGATTAACTAACAACTGTGTTTTTACTCATGGATGTTCTGAGATGGTAAACGATCTTGCCTTAGACAGGCGATCTACCTTTGTCTTTGCAATGGCTGGATATAAAACAGATGTTACAATTTATTGTAAACGATTTCCCCTTAATCCCTAATACAGTAATCATTTTTTTTTCAAATCTCTGAAATCCAGGCGTTTCTTTAATCAATTGTTTGTTAAAACAGATGTTACAATTTTTTACTCTAATATTTGTTCACTGAATCTAAATATTTTAGTGAAAGAAGAGAATAAGGAGGTTGAAGTGGACGTGTTGAAAGATGAAATAGAGATCCAAGTAGATCTGTGAATCTCTTTTTGTGATGTTTTATTTTTTTATTTTTGTTTATTACTGTTTAATTTCAATTGTACAGCAGCGTTTGATGGTGCTTTTGGTTATGACCGGTTTTAAAAGGATGGTTTGCCTTTCAATGAATTAGTTAGTTAAGGTTTATAGATCTAATTACTAAGTATTTAGTTACTATTTTTTTGCCTTCTTTGCTTATGATTTGAAGCAGATTCGGTTTTATATGGGCAGGAAAATTTTCAGGTCAACCTCTACAATTACTCGATTGAAACCCTAGGTATGAAAATCCTTCTACTTCTTTTGCTAATTTGTTAATCCGTTTTTTATTGTTCTTATTTTTCGGTTGATGGTGTTATGCGTTACTGATTATAGATTGGTATGGATTTCTGGTGCTCCTTTGTCTCCCCCAAAGTGTTCACCTATTGATTCATTCACCATGAAAACACCATTGGGAAAGTTACTATCCCCCTGTTAATTAAGAATCATTATTGTTTGTTTTCTAATATCTCCTTTGATTCTTTCATCTTTGTGATTTCGTTGCTGATTTATATATTCTCCGACTAAACTTAATTATGGTTTTGGCGCACTTCAAATTTGTCATCGGATAATGGTCACAGTCTCTCTCTCTGGTATTTCTTCTTCTTTTTTCAATCTTTCTTTGCTATTTTAGTATTCTGTTTCATGATACTTTTGGTAAATTGCAAGAAATCATTAATATTAATTAATCTAATAACTGAATTTGATGCCATTATTTATGGGTTCGTACTGGTGGTGGGGTGATGTGATTTTTGGCTCACAGGTGATTTTTGCTTTCTATTGTGGTTAGTTGTGTTGTACCTGTGGTGTGTGATGTATTTGTGGTTAACGGGCGATCAAAAACGGTTCCAAGGCAGCACAACGACATCAATCACAATGGAGTGGTATCTTCGATTAGGGTTATTAGTGGCCGGAATTAGGTTAAGGATGGGAGTTTTGGCCGGAATCCTCTTCAGCATCAAGTCAATATAGTTATGCTAATGTTAAGGAAAATATGGTATCTTTTTCATATTTCTCTTTCATATAATTAAGGTTTCATAGTGTAAAGCCAATATATACCTTCACATTTATACTTTATTAATTATAAGTATTGCAGATTACATCTTTTCGTTATATGTTAATCATCATTGATGAATCATATGGTTTAATCAATGTGTAGAAGCTTGATTAATGTTCCAACAAACTTTTTTTAGATATATATTCTGAGTGTCCTGTTTTTATGATGCATATGAAACTACTTAATAAACTAAGGTAGAAGTGTTGCTTCCACATAAAATATAAAAAGAAGGATTTTGGAGAAAGACCATTGCTTTTATCCATTTTGGTTTAAAGTTGCTAAAATTGATAATGATTTGTGTTTGATATGTAGGAATGAATTTTGAGGAGGGTAGCATGCGCGAAATTGGATCAGTGAATTGTGTTCACAGACGTTCTAAATGGCACCTACTTCTCACATTGGTAACAACTTAAACTTATGAGTAAAAGAGTAGAATTGTCATTTTTTTAAGAAGACAGTGATCTTATGAAGTTTTTTTTTTTTTTCATTTAACGGTTGCAATTTTCAAGACAAGAGTAAGCTCAAAGAAGATATCATGGAACCTTCTCAATGGCTTAGGTTGGTAAAGCATGCTTTCACTTATAACCTGTTCATGTTTTTTATTAAGACAAGATTCATGTTTTATATATAAAAAACAATATGATTTATTGGTCCCTGAGGGTGTATGACTATGAGGAGTCAAACTTCCCTCTAAAGTCTGTGTACATTTGACAATGGTAATAGACGTGTTAATGTTGAAATGATTGTTATTATGTGAATGATAAATTGTTTTGTTTTTCATACGGTAAATAAATTTTTTCATCATGTAATATATATCTCTAACCACATATACATATACCAACATTGTTATATGATTTTCAATAGAAACTAACCATGAAATTTGTTGTATATAAAAGTAAGTGACTATAGAAACGCCACTGATGGTGTATTGTTTTAACAAGAGTGTAAGAAGATTCATTTGTTGGTTGTCATTTGTTTATTTTTAACATTATATGCAGATTCATTTGTTGGTTCTCAAATATGTGGAGACTCAAGCCATTCATGCCTAAGGAGAAATCTATACTTGAGCTAAAATCGTTAATTGAAGCAAGTTTGTCGAACAAGGTACTCTTACTTGAGTTTTGATATATATTTGGTTTCATATATTCTGTTTGTGATGTTCTACCTCTTATTTTTTTTTACCTTTGCTCACATTTTTTGTAATCTTTCTTTTTCCTGCTTTCTCAAAATCCCATATAATCTTCCTCTTTCTTGCTTTCTCAAAATCCCAGCTTTGTTTGAAGTAGAGAAGTCTATGGCGTGTTGTGTTGTGTTGTGTTGTGTTGTGTTGTGTTGCATATAGATTGAAGTAGAGCCTGTATGGAATAACTTTTCATGGAGTTGGACAAAACAACCAAGCACGGTGGCTGAGATAGGAGAATCGGTTCAAATAACAAACATGGAGCAACAAGTTGTTTTGTGTTCGGAGAGGATAGGTGGCTTGTGGTCGATAGATAAGATGAGTGGGGTTTCAGTTAAAAGTGTAAAAAGCTGGGAAGAAGTTGTAAGGTTTATGACTGGAACAGGTGTGTTCCTAAGAAAGTTTCAGTTTTCGAGTGCCGAGCAAATCTGGAAAGTTTTCAGGTTATAATCAGAACCTATATTTTTAGATCTCAATTACCATTAAATACTTTCCTTATATTTTATTTTATCTCTATTACGGTTAGATTTATTTTGAATTTCAGAATGATGATTTATTTATTATTTTAGTAGTTAATTACCATTTAATACTTTCCGTATTTTAAATTTTATGTTTATTACAGTTTGACTCAATTCGAATTTCAAAAATGTAAATTACATTTTATTTTAGTAGTTAATTGGCATTCAATACTTTCCGAATTGACTATATTTTATGTTTATTTCTGTTTGACTAAATTCAAATATCAAAATTATAATTTTATATTTTGTATTGGTTTAACATGTGATGATGAGATTCGATTGTTGTGAAGAATGAATATAATAATGTTTAATGTCTTATGGAATATTAATATTTTTTTACTTTTAGTTTAATGATATTACGATACTTTTTTCCTAAATATATGTTAACATCTAATTCTTAATTGTTGCATACGTTTACAAAATATTTTTTCATTATAATTCAGATACATTAATACCTATAGTATAAATACAAAATAAATGACAAGTTTGTGTATAACATTGTAAGACCCATATTAAATAAACGAAAATTGTTTTATAAAAGATGCATTACATATTACTAATATCAAAATGTATAAGTATAATTCAAAGTTATTTAAAGTTTCACGAGTTCTTAAACGAAGGTCACTACTTAATCGCCAATTTGCTCCCCAGCTCTAACTCCATCCATATTGTATGTTAACTGAAAAGGTATTTTTGTAATTTCAAGTTAACATACAAGATCCAAGTACCATTAAGTTATACTTGAAACCAAACGATTAAGTTATACTTATCTTGATTTTGTATGTTTTATGGCCCTTTACAACTAGGAAAACTTTAAGAAACCGAATTAAAAATTTGGGGTAGAGATAAGGGAAAGAGGATACTTTAGAGGTTAAAAATGTTATTTATATACTTTTATTTATTGTAAATTAAATTTCCCTACCCGGAAAGTTTCCGGGTTATAACCTAGTTATGTTTATATATATAAAACTCCCTTACCACCACCACCCACCCATTTGCCGCCAGCATCACCCACCCGCCGCCACCACCACCACTACTTCCCCCACCTCAACCACCCTTAACATCACCACCACCACCACTAGAAACTATGGATCATAATACTTGAATAGTTTGGTTCTCTCCAGAATGAAAGTAACTAATATTAGTAGATGTTACTGATTGGAAACAACTTTTTTTGGAACGCTTATCTCAATTACAATAGAAAAGCAATATGATGATAAATTATAAGGACCATAACATAGAATAAGAACAATCAGAATGACCAAGAAACTATGGATTCCCACCACCGTACCTACACCCTTAACATCACCACCATTCAAACCCAAACCTATATTTCACAAGCCCTAGAAAACGACCCAACCCTAATCAACACTACCATTAAACCCCAAAAAGAATGACCATTAAACCCCAACAATACTACCATTAAACCCCATCGCCGCTGCCATTAACCCAACCCTAACCATGACTGGGTATTTCACGAGCCCTAAAATCCAAAACCCCTATTAGAAGATCTCTGACGATAGCGGCGGCTGCTGGTGGGAATGGTGGTGGTTGAGGGTGGTCGTGGACGGTGGTTAAGGTGTGAGTGCTGGTGGTTGAGGGTGGTCGTGGACGGTGGTTAAGGTGTGAGTGGTGGTGGCAGGTGATATACAAGAGAGAGTCAGGTAGACAGAGAAAGAAGTTATGCAGTGAGAGAAAGAGTTATACAGAAATAAGGGGGTGGGGGTGGTCATCACTTATCACTCACTCATCACTCACAACACCCAATCAAGTTATGCCATCTCATCAACCATTTTTCATCACTCACAACCTTTTTTAGTGGCAATGGTCATCACTCACAACACCCAACAATAAACCCTCACACCCCCTCACATCCATTTATCACTCACACCCCCATAACGCGTGAAGTTTATCACGCACAAACTTTATCACTCGTGAAAGATTTAGGTGGCGGTGGGCATTTGTTGTTCGCGTGGAAGAAACTATAACGGGAAGTTTTTTCCCCCACCCCGCCTCCCCTAAGAAATACTATGTTAGAGAGAGAAAGAAGTCTATGTATATGACATGGTACTTTGTTTTAATAATTAAAATGTGTTTTAATAAATATGTAAAAAGACTAAAATACCCTTTTGTTAACTAAAACAAAAAAATTTAACTGAGTTAGGGTTAAAAGACGTAATGTGCAATGGCTTGCAAACATCGAGTACCTTTTTCGTACTTTTTGAAGATAAAGGATACGGTTTGCAATTTAGTGTCAACATAAAGGACGATTTTTTGTAATTTGCTCTATTCTAAATAAGATATGCTTTAGATCGATGCACGTGAAAATTATAACAGGCCATTTTTCTTGATTTGTGTTTTGACCATTTTCAAACGGTAGCTTTCTTTATTTTTCTTATACCAAAATAAACAATATAAATACATCCCAATCTCACCAATTTTTAAAACCTACACCTTCTACAACCATTCTCCTTCTCTATATTTAATAAAAAAACTATAGATTTTTATACCACTTTCTTACTTCTACCATGTATCCATACGACCATGGTTTTGTTCCTCCTCGTTCTAGCGGCAACCCGAATCAACCGAACGCTCCTAACCTACTCGTTGCTCTAGTTCCCAATCGACCAACCGCCTATGGAACCGGGTTTGTCGAGTACAATGAAAACCAAACCGACTTCATGAACCTATTGAACCAACCCTTTTCATGGGACCCAAACCTATACGGTTGGAACCAGAACCAAAACATCAGAGGTTTCACTAATGCTTCACAACCATTCAGCTCGACACAAAGTGAGCCCGACTTCGTCCAGGAGACACAAACGGAGACTCAACCGTAAATAGAGGAGACACAACCGACCAACACCAAATGCAACAAATGGACAACACAAAAAGAAAGATAGAACTGAGGCCCGATAAAAAAAAACGTGCAACCTTGGATGACGAAGAGGAGTACGCGTTAGCTAGATCTTGGATCGACGTATCGGAGGATCCCGAAATAGGTAAAATTTTAAATTACACATATAATTTGTTTTGTAAACAATTGTATTTATTTTTATGTATATTTTTTTTAGCAAACAATCAAAATAAACATTTATTTTGGAGAAGAATTCGAGAATGTTTTTTATGTCCCATGGGTACGGGGGACGCTTACCGACCACCGGATTCAATATCGGACAAATGGATCGATATTAACAACAAGTGCACAACTTTTCAATCAATTTATCAACATCAACGAAATGGTTGGAAAAGCGGTTCGAGGGACGAGGATATAATGCGGTCAGCTTTAGTAGAATATCAAGCGGCCCGAGGGAATTTTTCATACTTGAAGGTTTGGCAAATTCTTCGTCATAGTCCTTAATGGGCCAATGTCGAGACGACGGTAGGAGCTTCTTCAAGTCGGACGACAAATAAAAGGTCGTCAAAAAAGTTGAAAACCAACAAGTCGGTTGAACCTAAACGCCAACGTCCGACGCTCGAAATGTTGGCCTAGACGATGTAAATCCGTTATTTACGGGTGAGAAGGCGGCGACCAGAGTTACAAAGACCGCCCGGTAGGAGAAGCGGTGCAAGATCGAGGAGGCCGGAGTCATCGTCAGGAGGATCCGACTTGACTGAAGCGTTTACGGAGATGAACCAAAGCCTTCGAGACATATACGACCTCGGGTCTCAACGCATCGAAGTCGTACGACCACCTAACCGGAAAGGCGTTGGCCTTGGCTCTACAAAGAAAGGCGACCATCGAAAAAAATATAATATTTGATATTTAAATAGTCTTTTAGTTCTATTGTACTGTTTTTTTAATTATTGTAAGAGTTAATTACATAGTTAGTCGCTGTGGTTTGCACAAAGTAACAAACTTAGGTACTAATAGTTTAAAATCACCTTCTAAGGTATTAACTTTTTAAATTGTAATGTTTGGATGTATTAATGTTAATTTTTTGTTAAACTATTATTACCTAAGTATGTTATTTTGTGCAAACCACATGGACTAACTATGTTAATACCCTAGAAGTTAATACCTCCAAACGTTACAAAATGAAAAGTTAATACCCTAGAAGGTGATTTTAAACTATTAGTACCTAGGTATGTTATTTTGTGCAAACCACAGGGACTAACTATGTAATTAACTCTTATTATAATGTTTTTTTTAGTTATTGTAATGTTTTTTAATTTAATGAAAAGTTATTTGTTTTTAAAATTTATAAATTTAGAGATTAATTGAAAAATAATAAAAATTAATAATTGAGTAATCTATAATCTATAAATTATAATAAATTAAAACCATCTTAGGCCAGATGACTTTCTCTTAAACATCTAATTGTCACGTGTCAATGTATTGTGAGACATTGACTGAATTTGAGTGGTAAAGAAAACAAAGGTGTTCAACACTTTTTCTCTCCCCTGCTATTCAATCTTGTATCATCTATTCTCTCAATCAAATTCGAGTTTCCTAAATTACTAATCTGTTTCCTTTCAATATTTTTCTTTCAAACCTTAAATCCAATTACATGTTTGTTAACATTCAAATAATTGTGGCCAACGTTTGTTAACATTCAAAAAATATTGTTAACATTAAAATTTTAAATTCCATTACTTTTGGCTACATTTATTATGTTCTAAAAATTCTGAGTGAATTTTGTTTATGCAATAAATGTATATTTTGTAGATAGGTTTGCTATTTAAAGTAAATTAAGGTTATCATTAATTTTAACTAAAAAATTTCTTTCTTGATTTGAAAATAATAATTCGACGTAACTATATTATTTTGTTTTATGTAAGTATATTATTGTTTTGTTTTACTTAACATGTAATATATGTCGTTTGTTATATATATATATATATATATATATATATATATATAGTGGAGAGTTCAAATGAGAAAAAACTTTTTGTAAGAAGAAAAAAGAAGAAATTTCAACCAATAAAAATGCTTTATTTTATTTCATTTAATATAAGTATTTAATGTTAGTATAAGGTTAATATGGTAAACCTACATAGATCATTAATTAGTTGTATTCCTCTTTAATAGCTAACTACATTAAAATTTGTAACTTATCTTCAAAATATATATTTTTTCAAAAAAAATAAAAATAAAATAATATAGAGTGTAGAATAAATTACACTGTGTATATGATAAATTACGGGTTGTGTAGGATAAATTTCAACATGTGTAGGGTAAATTTCGAAAGTGTAGGGTAACTTTTGATGTGTGTAGTCAAAAAACATTAGTGTGAAGGATGGTAGTTTTTATGACTAATTAATTAGTCAAAGATGATAATGAATAAGAGAAGTGAAAAAATATTTATTTTTTTTACAATTGTACCCTTTGTTCTTTTTCTTCCCAATTAAATTTTCTTCTCAAAGGAACCTTCCCCTATATATATATATATATATATATATATATATATATATATAGGGTAGGGTTCATGCGAGAACCACCCGTATTGCGAGAACCGTGAGAACCAATGTGAACAGGGGGCAATTTTGTAAATACATACAACTTGTAAATTAGTCACTCCTCTCCCTGCATCCTATACTACTCTACTGGACTTCAAACAAAAAATAAATCACAATCTATCAAGCAATCACGTCCGACAATCCCACAAGCATCATCAATCTGCGATTCATCATAGCGATTCATAAAAAATCAAGTTCGTCACTCCACAATATCAGCAATTCGTCATCAAAATTCAGCGTATGTTCGATATTAGTGCAATAAGGACATAATCATCGATCGCACATTCGTTTTCGATTTGAAATTAGGGCAAAACGATCATAATCATCAAGGTTTGTTGTACAAATAAGGATATTTGAAGAACATATGTCGTCTAACGGAATCACGATTCGTTGTTGCACCGTTCTGTGAATTTGTAAGTTCATACATTTTGTTTTGTAGTCGTATATGACAATACAACTCTTAATCATCAATTCAGATATGTTATTATGTGATTATGACACTTAAGCAATCGTTTCATATCTGTTTCATATATGCATTATTGAAAATTGTGTTATATATATGATTTTTTGAGTGAACAGGGGCGAATGTTGTGATAGAACTATATGTAATGAGGTAGTTATGTGTTTGTTCATGTAGTTTTTCTTGATGAATAATGTTATGTGAATAATGCTAGATATGATGGGCAACACGAAATTTGATTTGGTAAGTGTTAGGGTTTTTTTTTTTTTTTTTTTTTTTTACTGAATTATAACTGTTGATAAGTCATGTCATGTTAATGCACATGTGCATAGCTATAGCTATGCACATGTGCATATTTTGACAGAATATGCTTACACAGAACAGGATAATAAGGTTGTGATCTATATAGATATGCACATGTGCATATTTTCTGACAGAACAGGCTTACACAGAACATGTTGATTAGGTATAATTGTTTGATATATAGTTATGCACATGTGCATAGCTTGACAGAATATGATTACACATAACAAGATAATAAACTAAATTTGTGATCTATATAGTTATGCACATGTGCATAAATTGTTATAATAGGTTAATATGCACGTGTGCATAGTTTGCAATAATAGTTTAACATGGTAGATAATGTTGATGCATATGACTTTGAATAGGAGTCTCACCTATGCATCAATGATCTGTAATCGGTATTTAGTTTTATTTAGGTGTTTCTTTGGTGTGATATATAGTTATGCGAACGTGTATTTCATCTCGGAATATGTTAATAAGGTATAACTGTGTGATATATAGTTATGCACATGTGCATAGATTGACTGAATATGTTAATATGCACATGTGCATAGTTTGTCAACATAGGTTATTAAGATATTTAATGTTTATGCACATGTATATAGTGATGATATGTTGATCATAAATTAATATTGATACACATGCTCATTGTAGATCATCGATGGAAAAAAATACATGGATTAACAGATGAAAGAGTTAAACAGATGTTAGACGAAGAGGCGTTGAAGCAATAGGAATGCTGGGGTGTGCTCAACAACCGGAAAAAGGAACAGACAATATGATGTTATGGATGTTATATGTGAGTGATTCGAGGACATGAAACACGTAGTGTTTTTTTTGTTTGGGCAGTAGTAAGTGGCTAACTGACGTGGTATGGGTATATTTGGTTGACAGTAGTTGTATAGGATAAATTATGTATGGATCCACATGTGCATTATTCAAAACTAGTAATCATATGTCGATGTATTATGTATATCAAAGGATGTATTATGTATATTAAAGTTATGTATATATGTATCAAAGCGTGCTGGTATGTTGTTAAAAATATGCATGGGTGCACATGAGCATTATTAGAACACGTATATTGTGCGTGTGCATCTTTTTTTCCGTATCAAATAACCATGTTAAGTTAAACAGAAAAACATGTATGCACATGTGCATCTTTCTTTTAATACATTAAGTTTGGTAATGCACATGAAAACAACTAAAAAACATAATCAAAATGTAAATTTGATAATCCACATCATGACAACTAAAAAAACAGAATCATAAATTTGGGTTGGTCGATTTACGACGTCTGGTTGAACATCTAAGAACGATTGTAGCTTGTTATCAACTATTGCGAGAACCGAAATAAAAGTCTTTGAGGTTGGCAAATTGGGGTTTCATTGTATGTAGTATAATGTATGAATCACGTTCACTGATAAATAGACGTACGCCTCTCGTATGTCTCTGGAACAGTTTTTGAAATCTTCTCTCGTCTGCATCACCCTTATCATCCTATATTTTTCAAATGTATACATAATGTAATTGTCAATATAATGCATGTGTGCATAATGTAATTGTCAACATAATGCACACGAACATTATCAATTTATATATAATGACATTTTTTTAACATAACAAGATGCCATAAATTCAAACCATAACTTTAGACATAAACTAGAGAAGTACACTTACAGTAAACATATAAACTCCTATTTTTCTATTATATTCACACCACTGGTGTACCACTCTTCAATCACTAAATTCTCCATTTTGGCTATAACTTTCATCCACAACAGAGTACACTCATTGACTTATTCCAGCCTTCTAGCATTTGAACACTGCACGACTTTGAATACCTTCTCATTTCTACTCAACCATATGATCCATAATGTAACCATCACTATGCAGTTGACTGCCTTTTACTTCTTTTTATAAATATCCAGCTTCCAGGAAAAAAGAGAGAATATCTGCCACTGTTGAGTAAGAATGTAGATCTTTTACTCCCAGCCATGCTCTGACCATCCACCATAGCGTTTTCGACATCAAACACGGAATGAGGATGTGTTCAACAGTTTCTTGCTCGTATCCGCAAACCAGGCACAATGTGTTGCTGATATGAATTCCCTTTTTTTACAGCTCCGTCTTTGTCGGTAACCTGCCTTCGACGCCTTTCCATGCTAACATATTGGCTTTAGGTATAGCCCAACCATTCCAGGTCATTACAAAGCCACTCGACGGGTCCTCGCTTGTGACACACAAATTCTATCTAACGGGTTTAACATTGAAAGTCGACTTATTTTTCCGAGTGCCAACCCAACCAATATTGACCCGTCTTCATTCGGGTGTCTTTCAACAGCGCCAAAAGCTGCATATACTCCACCCATGCCTCCCCGGTTGTCGGCTTGTTCTTCCATTGCCAATCTCACACAGTGACCTCCCCTATTTTTTTGTAGTTGTCCGCCACCCAAGACCCTTTGTGTAACACCCCCAAAATTCCACCTGCGGAAACACCGCGAGGCGTGTTACGCATCAGAGTTCGAGCCACTAATCACATTGAACCAATGATAAATATTTAAATAAGTCATGACATTAATTACTAAAATCAGATGTCAACATGATATCAATTCTCAAAAGTTGTGTAGCGGAAGCATGCAATAACTTATTTAGCAAATGTTTCGTAATAACACTTAAACCAATGTATCAATATAAGATACTCCGAAAACCTCGATCCATGACCACTCCAGCACTCCCAGATAGCAAGTCCATGTTCCAGGGTTAACGACCTACAAGCATGCAAACAAGTGTGTCAGACTACGCTGGTGAGTTCAAGGTTTTGTTAACGTGTTTTGTTACTAGATGTATGTTAATGCGATTCAATGTTGCGTTACGATGTTGCTCATGCTAGTTACCCTAGGGAGTGCGCCCTTACGTAACCGAGGAGTGTGCCTCTTAGCAACCCACTATGTTGTTCAGCTAGTTACCCTAGGGAAAACGCCCTTACGTAACCGAGGAGTGTGCCTCTTAACAACCATAGTGAAAACCTAGATAATTAGTTCACCCCCGTCCTTACGGCCCGGTGTGAGGTTTCCCACCTAATAGCGCTATCAACTAATTACCCCCATTGCCCTCCAGGCAATCCGATGATTGATTCCATGTTCAATACCCAAAACCGATTAAGTTGTTTACCCAAAGTTTCCCTTCCAAATGTTTACCAGTTGTCCCAAACCACCGGGACGCATGCTTGAGAAAATGCATTGAACTCACCTTGGTGTGCTCGGTATGATTTGCTACTTGCTCACACTTAAACAATCACAGCCTATGGTATTCACGTATGCGATATTAGTTTACATTCGTAAGGTTTTCGTATGGATCATAATC
This sequence comes from Helianthus annuus, assembly GCF_002127325.2. Taxonomy (NCBI): domain Eukaryota; kingdom Viridiplantae; phylum Streptophyta; class Magnoliopsida; order Asterales; family Asteraceae; genus Helianthus; species Helianthus annuus. The sequence goes on from NC_035442.2 coordinate 163,128,410, forward strand.
ATAGTGTGTGTGTATGTAACAATCACTGAATGACACATAACAATTAGTCTACTCATGTACATTCAAACCCATATGTATGATTTGTTAACATTCAACATTCAAGTGATTAGCATCAGGTAGTCATACTATGTAATGTGAACTACTAACAAAGCATATGACAATTAATTCTTGTGAATATAGAATATCTTTACTAAGAATAACCGACAACATCAAATTAGTGGTAAGGTTTCATTGGGCCTCCCAACTTAATCACATGGATTGTGTAGGAGGTCACATGGCTTCTGTTGCCTAATTAGTGGAGTCTACTCTTATTGACCGCCAAAAGCATTTACACAATTTTGAATATGTAAAGCGTGTCAATCACAACTAACTGTTTCATCGATGGTCATCATTAACGAAGTCAGCATCATGAATATATTATTATGCACGCTCATCAAATTATCATGCACATTCATTGCCATACACTTACCTACTGACAACACATGCAATTATACACACAAATAATCATCACAGCCAATAACATAACTTCATTATCATGCATAATCAACAACAAAATTAACTTAGTCCACTGCTCCATGTGTCAGCTTTATCGACGAAACACCCAGGCTTCATCATCATCCATGTCGACGAAACTCTATGTTTCGTCGACCTGAGCGTTTAGCCGTCACAAGGGTTTTGCCAACATCAGTTTCGTCGCATAATAGATGACCGTACCCACACCAGAACCCTAATTATGATCAGCAGTTACGTCAAATTCCTCAATCAATCATTCAGTTCCCACTTATCAAACATCATGCAACCAAGACCCTAGTTTACGTAACATACAATTATGGTTTCCAATACTCAACAGATCACAGACAAGACATCACAACCAGATCATCATTCATAGTCGATTACATTTGATAGATCTACATCAGTCGTTTAGCATTCTAATCATCCACCTAGTTAATAACATCAAACCACGTTTTACAGAGAATACATATACATACTTTTATTAATCAGAGTCATGCATAGACAAGTCCAACAACTTAGAATTAATCATAAAGATGAATCTACTAACCAAAGAACTGGCTCGAATTGGATGATGTCTCGATAATGGGGAGTCCACTGCCGTCGTGATTCAAGGAAGGGGGTAGGGTTTCTTTGTTTACGCAACTGACTAAAGGATTCATAATGTGACAAAAGTTGGGCCGGCGAAACAAAACATCATTGGGCCGAAGCCCATACTCGGCGAAACACCGGTTTCGTTGAGTGGGTTCCGTGGTCAGGTTAACGTGCTTAAATAAATTTAAATGCCTCTAACACTCTTCAATTAAATAGAAAATAAGTGTAACGATCACGAATCAGATATGCACAATACAAAGTAAACAATTACAATAGGAGAACATCGGTGTGAAACAAGTAACGTGTCAAGTAAAGGCCTTAGAGAGTCGAGTTGTCACATCATCCCCAACTTGAAAGAAATTTCGTCCCTAAATTTGACAAGCAATACAGAGAAGTGAAACGATAGAACTCAAATTAAACTATATGCAACACCACACACATAATAATCAAGCATTACACACAATAACCCATCATCCATATAACTACGCGGACATTACGTAAACCACATTGTAGAAACAAAATCGTGAAATCAGTCGGGTGTCACATCATCCCCAACTTGAGAGGAATTTCGTCCCGAAATTCACCAGTGATAACAAGATTTGGTTCAATCCATTGAACAATTGAGAACATTGAAGTTTTAACATATCCTTCCGTTCCTATGTGAACTTCAGTCCACGTATTGAAGTTTAACAAGCCCTCACGATTGTCATATGACTCATGCTAGCGAACCTTGACTTCTTAGCCCATGCTTTCGATAGATTCCCTGATATATACAACTGATCTGATGACCTCAGATTCCGGTAAGGGTATCACCAGGGTTTCATCGGGCAACCACTGCCTTAAACCTAGGGCATACATACCATTACGATAGTTATCTCGTATCATCAATTAGCCTGAGTTTGTGAGCCAAGTCACCGTTCGTTCCAGTAATCCGAATGTCTCACGCGTCGTAAACTAAGCTTGCCATCCCAAGGTGGTACTTCCGATTATGACCTGTTCGCTTATAACAATTTCCCGATGTTTCTGAAGCTTATCAGCTTTCCTAGTACCCAGGCGTTGCCATTGAACACTTTCCGATCTAAGCAATGTTCAAGAGTTTTGGGCTCAAGTCCTGGACCTGCGATTACGTTGTCAACCACATTAGTCCAACAAGGAGATTAGAGTTACTGTCCAGGTTATGCCTCAGCCTGGGCTGTATGCATACTATCATGGTGCAGCTGCATTAGAGCTTCTCCCCAAAGATAAGTGTCCTTCCCAAACGTTTACTAAAGTCAGTCATGCACATGCTCACAACATGCCTTCGTGTGTTCAGATGGTTCGTCACTTTGCTCGATTGTCCTACAGTAATAAGCAATGCTCATGTCAAGACGTGAACTAAAGGTGTGTGCCATGCCCGCCTTAAATTAGGTATATTCCAATAGGTAATAGGAGTTGGCACCTCATGCCTATAATCCCTCTCTTCTAGAGAAATATTCACAAGCTGAGAAGACTCATCAGTTCCCTTGACTGCAAGGAGGTGTGCTGGTCACATGCAGCGATCAACGATTGTTAATGTTGGTGTTTCCATTTCGAGTTGTAAATAGACTAGTGGCAGAATTCATAGTAGTCTGCTCCCATCTTCCATATCGGTGTTGCCGGTTTCTTATACTTGTCTTGACTTTTCCCCAAAGTCAAAAGTCATACCCATACATTGTTAGGCGAGTTTTCATGCCCCATCATTAATACAAGATTTACATGTTCAAACATTTTTCTTCAAAACCCAGTTGAATAGAATTTCGAAGCCGGTGTGTTTTGCTAAACACAACTTCCCTACCGTTGCTGTGAAATGAGATTTACAGCCGTTCTATGAGTTAATGAATATCGTTCGTTTTGCCAAAGTTGCTCCTCCATGCCCCGCATGGAGTCAACTTGAAACACAACTTCCCCCTGTTAATTCTCTAGGTTGTACGGAACGAGTTGGGTCAGGTGAGTTAGAGTCGATGGCGAGCTGCAAAGTTCATACATGTTCAAGTTCCACAGTCGTAATCCTCCCAGAAGTTCCATCCAACGATGCCATTTACTGATTTCGCTCTTTCGAAACAAGTGTACACGGGAGGCCCTTGTGATCGGTCTAAGTAACGCATTTGGTACCGTCCAAGTAATGCCTCCCAGTAACTCCAAAGACCACGGTTTCTAACTCCGGTTGTGTGTCACGCAGGTCTTCTTTGTAACTCTATTACATGAGTCGTCACTCTCTCGTGTTGCGTCGACGTGTAACTGGGACTCTGATTCAAAACATAATGATATACCACTGTATTACCCATGCCCTTGGGTAAAAATGAGGCTCAGTACCTTACTGAATTAGGATTCGAAAGCTGAAGAGACGTCCTCATGTTCTGTCTCTCGCGAACACGGCACCCCGCTGTGCTAAAGGGATCTAAGCTATGCGACCTTCGAAATTACTGTGATAAATCAAACGGAACCAAGAAATCGTTGTATCCTCGAAGGACTTTTAGTGTCGATCGGTTTCCAAGGAAAACGGGTCTTAGCGAGATTCACGTGCATTCCCACTTTGTTGATTACATTACTCAAAAGGTACCTCTCGAATTCAGAAGTTACATTTATCAAGACTTCGCGTGATGTGGCTCCTCCATCAGGACCTCCCAAATAGGATAAAAAGTTGTCCATGTTGTTCTTTCTCCCCGAAAAGGGTTCAAAATGTCACCCAATAGCACGGTCGGTTCACATGATCTATGAGGCTGCTGGTGTGATGATCACTCTAAAGGTCTTGGAGTACAAAGTTGTATGGCCGAATTGCGTCTGGTAAGCTTCTTTAAGAACTTTCTTCCCTTGGATTTCCATCTGATAATAATGCGCTCATAATTTAATCCTCGAATGAAAGCTCGTCTCTTGTAACTAGTCGGCCGGTTTTCGATACATGGCCACGGCAAACGGTTCTCAACTGTCGTCTCGATGGGTGCTCGATAATTGGTACGTACACACAAAAGGCTTATCTTCACGGATATAACTGGGGTTTCCCAAAGTGAGAATTAGGTCCAACGAAACTCTTGTGCAACAATTCTCGTAGTAGATTATACAGTTCTTGCAACCCTCCTGGTGTAAGACGGTAAGAGTATGAGTATTCGGAGCCCCCTCTAACCGTGAGATCACTGAGTTTCTGACTAATAGTTGTGGTAGTAGACCTGAAAGTTCCTCGAATTGCACTTTGAGATGAGTCACAACAATTGGTGGGTCCTTGATCCTATCTTACTTAGTCTGATCATTAGAGATAGTTGCTAATACAGTGAGGTCCTCCTTCCATAGGCGCTTTCGAGGCTGTCATTACTGACATGATGCTAATCTTTTCACCACTCTGGTACTTTAGAGCATATAGTGACGCTAAATTTCTTCTCACAGGGTACGTCCGGGCGATATATCCTGACAACCCACCAACACTAACTACTGCGTCGTAACTACCAAGGATAGTAGAGGTAAGACCGGTGTCAAATGTCTGTCCCCCGCAATGTCGAGTTTGTATCCCAACTAACATATGCAGTTTCAGCTAACTTGCCATCAGCCGGTTTCATAACAGGTTTGGTTTCGAGAAGCATCAGGGTTAAACGGAATTAAGGTGAAGCGATCTGCCACCCCTTCAAACTACTATGTTGCTATCGTCTTGTTGTCGTCCACTTCAACCCTAAATGTCCTTCCGCGAGCACCTCCGCCGGTGTTATTGTTACGATCACGCGGGTTTCTACCATACTGTCATCGCTCCCTTGGTTGTTGTCGTCTTGAATTATCAACTGCCATTACATGCCGTAGGCACCTTCATTTCCATACTGTAAGCTACTATTACAAGTACCTTGATGTCACGATAACTGTTGCCTCTAATGTTGTTGCTTGAAATAGAACTCTACGATCCTTCACCAACGATGTTCATCTCTTCATATTTCGTGCTAAGTTCCAAGGTGCTACTCGTTGTGTTGGAAGTTACACAGTCCGCATCCTGGTCGATTGTCATCGTTTATGTCTCGATTGATTCATAAAAGTCGGCTCCCATAAGTCGCTGACTAGAGTTAAGGATTCGTTTGGAGTCAAATCGTTGATGTTCATTGTCAATAATTGGGGTCGTTCAAATGCTGAAGTCGGTAGAGTACTAAATTTACCCTTATGCCCATCGTTCTTACAAGTTGACTGAGTAAAACACGTTATGTTTCCAGAGTGTTGCAGGTGTGATCGCCCTTCAGGGTCTGAGACGTGAGTATATTGAGTTCCAACAACAAAGAGGAGTGAGGGGAAAAGAAAAGGGGTATAAACCAATCATTAACGCTGCATCGTCCACTCAGGGACGTTCGTACAAGTACCTAGCATTCTGCACAGTTCGCTAGGCGTTCAAAGGGGCGTTCAAGTAATACTCGATAGTATCGAGATTCAAAAGGATTCAAAGAGAGGTGAGAAGGTCACATTCGAGTAGGAGACGATCACTGTTATGATTCCTATTAGTTCCTTACGTTTCACACTGATCAATTAACAGAGCGGAACCCCTTCTTCACTTGTTAAGCCTCACTGGGACTCGCATGCACCCCACATTATTATTATGTGTGCACCCACAATAATATTGTGATTTGCATGCTCATCTCAACTCCTCCTAACTCATGTCGAATGATTCCCCCAACTCGAATAGCAAACAAAGAGCATCACATAACATAAGTCACGAATGTTTAGGGAATTACCACCCTATCAGTCATATAACACGTGCAAGGGATACGTAAGTTCATACTATCGTGTTTAACGTGCACCAGCATGCAATATCATATGTAAGTGTCCACTAGTTACGTAGTACAATGAGTATACGAGAGACGAACCTTGCAATCTGGAGCTGAGTGTCATGGTCGTATTCTTTGTTGTCAAAACTGTTCGGTTATCGTATGGCTTTATAAAAACGTTTTAAAACCAAGTTCACTATAACCAGTGGCTCTGATACCAAACTGTAACACCCCCAAAATTCCACCTGCGGAAACACCGCGAGGCGTGTTACGCATCAGAGTTCGAGCCACTAATCACATTGAACCAATGATAAATATTTAAATAAGTCATGACATTAATTACTAAAATCAGATGTCAACATGATATCAATTCTCAAAAGTTGTGTAGCGGAAGCATGCAATAACTTATTTAGCAAATGTTTCGTAATAACACTTAAACCAATGTATCAATATAAGAAACTCCGAAAGCCTCGATCCATGACCACTCCAGCACTCCCAGATAGCAAGTCCATGTTCCAGGGTTAACGACCTACAAGCATGCAAACAAGTGTGTCAGACTACGCTGGTGAGTTCAAGGTTTTGTTAACGTGTTTTGTTACTAGATGTATGTTAATGCGATTCAATGTTGCGTTACGATGTTGCTCATGCTAGTTACCCTAGGGAGTGCGCCCTTACGTAACCGAGGAGTGTGCCTCTTAGCAACCCACTATGTTGTTCACGCTAGTTACCCTAGGGAAAACGCCCTTACGTAACCGAGGAGTGTGCCTCTTAACAACCATAGTGAAAACCCAGATAATTAGTTCACCCCCGTCCATACGGCCCGGTGTGAGGTTTCCCACCTAATAGCGCTATCAACTAATTACCCCCATTGCCCTCCAGGCAATCCGATGATAGATTCCATGTTCAATACCCAAAACCGATTAAGTTGTTTACCCAAAGTTTCCCTTCCAAATGTTTACCAGTTGTCCCAAACCACCGGGACGCATGCTTGAGAAAATGCATTGAACTCACCTTGGTGTGCTCGGTATGATTTGCTACTTGCTCACACTTAAACAATCACAGCCTATGGTATTCACGTATGCGATATTAGTTTACATTCGTAAGGTTTTCGTATGGATCATAATCATAGTGTGTGTGTATGTAACAATCACTGAATGACACATAACAATTAGTCTACTCATGTACATTCAAACCCATATGTATGATTTGTTAACATTCAACATTCAAGTGATTAGCATCAGGTAGTCATACTATGTAATGTGAACTACTAACAAAGCATATGACAATTAATTCTTGTGAATATAGAATATCTTTACTAAGAATAACCGACAACATCAAATTAGTGGTAAGGTTTCATTGGGCCTCCCAACTTAATCACATGGATTGTGTAGGAGGTCACATGGCTTCTGTTGCCTAATTAGTGGAGTCTACTCTTATTGACCGCCAAAAGCATTTACACAATTTTGAATATGTTAAGCGTGCCAATCACAACTAACTGTTTCATCGATGGTCATCATTAACGAAGTCAGCATCATGAATATATTATTATGCACGCTCATCAAATTATCATGCACATTCATTGCCATACACTTACCTACTGACAACACATGCAATTATACACACAAATAATCATCACAGCCAATAACATAACTTCATTATCATGCATAATCAACAACAAAATTAACTTAGTCCACTGCTCCATGTGTCAGCTTTATCGACAAAACACCCAGGCTTCATCATCATCCATGTCGACGAAACTCTATGTTTCGTCGACCTGAGCGTTTAGCCGTCACAAGGGTTTTGCCAACATCAGTTTCGTCGCATAATAGATGACCGTACCCACACCAGAACCCTAATTATGATCAGCAGTTACGTCAAATTCCTCAATCAATCATTCAGTTCTCACTTATCAAACATCATGCAACCAAGACCCTAGTTTACGTAACATACAATTATGGTTTCCAATACTCAACAGATCACAGACAAGACATCACAACCAGATCATCATTCATAGTCGATTACATTTGATAGATCTACATCAGTCGTTTAGCATTCTAATCATCCACCTAGTTAATAACATCAAACCACGTTTTACAGAGAATACATATACATACTTTTATTAATCAGAGTCATGCATAGACAAGTCCAACAACTTAGAATTAATCATAAAGATGAATCTACTAACCAAAGAACTGGCTCGAATTGGATGATGTCTCGATAATGGGGAGTCCACTGCCGTCGTGATTCAAGGAAGGGGGTAGGGTTTCTTTGTTTACGCAAATGACTAGAGGATTCATAATGTGACAAAAGTTGGGCCGGCGAAACAAAACATCATTGGGCCGAAGCCCATACTCGGCGAAACACCGGTTTCGTTGAGTGGGTTCCGTGGTCAGGTTAACGTGCTTAAATAATTTAAATGCCTCTAACACTCTTCAATTAAATAGAAAATAAGTGTAACGATCACGAATCAGATATGCACAATACAAAGTAAACAATTACAATAGGAGAACATCGGTGTGAAACAAGTAACGTGTCAAGTAAAGGCCTTAGAGAGTCGAGTTGTCACACTTTGTTTGCCGTGATTCTGTACATAATTGGATATTTATCCATAAGGCACTTGTTCAGAATCCATACATCAACGATATAGTCTAATTTTCAACATAATGCACATGTGCATATAATTTAATACAATATCATTTACAATCAACATAATGCACATGTGCATATAATTTAATATGACATCATTTACAGTAAGTATAATGCACATGTGCATATCATTTAATATAATATCATTTACAAAGTATATACATAATTTGCAGTCAACATAATACCTTTAATCACAAATCGAATGAATTGCAACTCTTGATGTTCTGTATTTGTAGGTCCTGTACCAGTCGAAGTAGTGAAGATAATGAACGATCAGATACATTGATTATAAGACAACATTGTCTGATGTAGACATAGATTCAGGAGTCTGAATTTCAAAGCCATGAATGGTATGTTGACTTACAACAGTTTTAGACATAAATCTGTGACTATCAACAGGATTGACAGCAGATGGACCACCAAAGTCGGCATCAGATGTTGTATGAGGATGATATTCAGACAATGAATGAAGAGGGTCATCGTTGTATGAGGATGATATTCAGACAATGAATGAAGAGGATCATCAGATATACGAGGATATACAAGTGATGAATCAGGAGACACAATATGTCGCTGTAAACATCGTGTAAACTGCAATCGCCATGAAATACGTGAACTCCGACTATCTATATGCCGTGAAAACCACCGTACATGGCTCTTCGCCGCCGTGAAACCGCCATGAATGCATCTCAGACGAGTGTGAAGACCATGAACTGGTGAACCTCTGAAACCCTAGAATGGAGATAACAGTGACATAAGGAAAAAAAAGAACGCATGTTTTGGTATAAACATAAGATAATTACAAAAATGCCATGTGTTCATACTGGTTCTCGCAATAAAAGGGTGGTTCCTAACAGATCCTTATCCTATAGATATAAACATAAATAAACTATTCCGAGTCTTAGTTTCTTAAGGTAGGGTAGATCTTCCACAATATCATACCAAAGCCGGAAATGTGTATCAAGCAGTTTCGTAAGGACGTTTTCGTCAAAAACTAACTTGACAGGCGCATATCTTATGTGGACTTGTGATATTGCATGGCCCATGACCGTCGTCCTTCAAGATCATTAAATGTAATTTCAATTATAAGAAGTATTTTCTTCATACAACCCGTGTAACACACAAGAACTTAAACTAATGATTATATATATGATATTTTTTGGTGTTACCACTACACACCTTGGCAGTGGCGGACCCAGAAAATTTTTTCATGGGGTGCGGAAATTTTCAGAGGTCCTTTATTTATTGTTATATAATAAATTTTTTCGGTCCGGTTCGGGTCAGATCGGACCGATTCGGATCGTATAAAAAGATAATCAAACTAAATTTTATATAATCAAGAAAAAGTACGTTAATCTTTGTTCAATTGCATAATAGAAAATACAATATCGTTACCACTCTGTTCCCGAGACTCATTTAATAGGGGGGGGGGGAGGGAAAAGAGATGAAAATATGAAAAACCATGTTCCTGAGTTTCATTTAACAGGGGGAGGGAAAAGAGTAGAAAATATGACCAAATATGACCATATATTCATCCTCCCAAATTGGAGAGATTAGGAGAGAAAGTTTTCCTTCCCCTCCCCTCACCTCACCTCCCCCTGTTAAATGACTCGGGAACATAGTGTACGGGTTTACGTTCTTTGAAATGTAACCATTATAACATCTCTATTTTAATATCGTTACGAAAATCATTAGTTTTTATGCGTGGTACAAATGGTTCAAATTTAAAACTGCATGTATTTAATTTTAAAGAAGATATGAAAATAGTGTAAATTGTAAATTATAAACTACGTGTATTTAATATAAAAGATCAGTAATATAATTCATAGTATTTACATAGTAAAAATTAATGAATAATAATATGAAAAGTAAAATAATAATAATGATTTTCTCATGCTTGTTTAAATTGTGCCTCTAGATTGGAAATTACTAACTCAAGTTTCGATGTACTTCAACTAACTTTTTTTAATAGCACAAGGAACTTTATTAACCACAAAACAAATGTACTGCAACTTTTTTTTTTTTTTTGAACGGCCAACGAATCCTCCAAATGGGTTACTGGCGAAATTCACCACATCGGGATACACCCGCCTTCCGAACCGGGGAAAACCCCCACCTAGGGCCGAAGCCCGTGAACACTCGCCTGAAGGCACGACAGTGCGGTGAGGTAAAACCCGCTCAGTTCAAGGATCGAACTAGCGATCGCCGCCTACTCGCCTAGTCTCCCATCATCACCAGGTGCCGCAGAAACTAAATGCTAGGGGCAGGAATTGAACTTGAGTCACTTGGAACACAAGGTCTCTCCCTTACCACTCCACCACTAGCCCATTGGCAATGTACTGCAACTAACTACTGCATTATGCATTGAATTGCATTTCAAAGACCATCTTCTTCTCTATGTCTCCCTTTTTCAATTCCGATTTCTGGAGCTCCTCCATGATTCCTGTAACTTCTTTCTGTTCACCGGAAAACTTTTTCTTTGTTCTCCTCTTTCTTCTTCGGTCATGGGGTGCGGCGTTAATATTTCAAGGGGTGCGGTGTTAATATTTTATAAGGGGCGCATCACGCATATATACTAACCGAAAAAAAATCATGGGGTGCGCCCGCCCCCCTTAGGGACAACCTGGGTCCGCCCCTGCACCTTGGTGATATAATATAATAGTACCCCCATAATCAAAGAGGGTTATATGGTGTTACCATGCTATAAATATCTCAAGTAAAACGTTTTTATGAGGTTGTTGTCTGTGCCCATGGTTAGTCTCGGCATGTGCTCAAAGAATTAGTCAACTTGACTATTTCAACGGTCAAAAAGCGAGAGCAAGAGTGTCCATGAAGCAACGGACCGTAGATCCATAATTTTAAGGGTTGTGTAAGTTATAACAAAAATACTTAATATAATATTCAAGTACACTCAAGTTTAACTTATTAAATTAGCAAGAATGAAGGTGGCGTATTATAAATTCTATGTTTAAAGCTTGAATTTTAGTTGTTATAATTTTTCAATCTTGAATTTGACTAGAGTTCGACTCGTTTTTGTTCATAAATAGTATTACATTGTTATTATTATTATTATGTATACAATTATTTTAATATAATTCATTTTCATACTAGCTTAATGATAATATCTATTTCATATATACGTATATACAAGGGCGGACCCAAGGGTGGGCGGGCCCCCCTAAAAAAAAAATTAATGTATTTTCGTGGTAAAATTTCGAACTGTACACCTTAAAATTTTGGTTGAACCCTTCGTTCACACCCCTAAAAAATAATTCATGGGTCCGCCACTGCGTATATAATAAGATTAGATACATATTATCATATTTATATAGATAATATACTACTTTAGTCTCGTTTGTATATTAAATGAGTTTCATTTTAAGCTTAATCATAAATTTGAGATCGTTTACGCACGACTCAATTCGAGTTGCTGAACAGATCTCGAATAGTTTATGAGTGGTTTTGTTCGTTTACACTCTTAATAGTGACAGATACCTTGAATCCTTTTATTCAACTTGTGCATATGGCCATGTTTGAAAGCTTACACCGCAAGTTTGTGTCATGTTCCATGGATTGATTACTTGTTCTAATAAATTCATGGTTATATATGTCTCCAAACTTGGACACGTAAAGTGTCCCCCCTTAAGTTGACCACATCTTGCTTGAATAAATAAATAAATTTCATATCTTCGTAATTGGAAACCAAATAATTTTCTTTGTTCCAGAAAAGAAATACCAATTTAACAAAAGAAAATATTTTTGCTTGAGATACCTATATAAGCATGTTGGATGCTAACTACACTTGAGATACAGAACATACAAACACACAAAAATGTTCATGCTTATACAACTAGTCGTTATCGTTCTAGCTTTCGTCTCTCATGAACATGAGGCTATGGCTGCGTATGTGCCGCCATACACATCTGTAGTAGTTCCGGTTAACAAACATACCGACGCCGCTAAGCCTCTCTATAGTGTTCAGATCATGACAGCCTATGTAAACATGCAATACTTGCATGCAAACTTCCTTATCGACATCGACGCTCCCTTCATATGGCACGACTGTATCGTGCAATGGAACATATATCCAGGCAGTTGCCCCCCCAACACGCTTTGCACATCTCCTGTTTCTTGCGAAGAGTATCAATGCACAGATGTTCGTGCTTCTTACGGTTATAAGAATCCTTCTTGCGCTCCAGAAACCAATAGTTCCACGTTACCTGGTTGGGGATTCTGTACATGTCCGGTCAACGTGGTTAACCCCGTGACTGGTTCATGTAGCCAAGCCCTCCTCAACTACGACGATTTCACAGTGAACACAAGTGACGGCAGAAATGTTTTCAATGGTTTATACGGTGCATACCCTAATGCGGCATGTGCACCTTCTTCGACATTTGCATCATTTCCTGCAAATGTTTCTGGTGTCATGGCGTTTTCTACCTCGCCTTACGCCTTCCCAGCTTACTTATATCAACCTCTTAAAAAAACTTTTGCTCTATGTCTTCCAAGCAAGCCGGCCCCTGGGGTCCTATTTTATGGAACCGGTCCTTATTACCTTTTTCCACAATCGAATGTCGATGTTAGGAGCTACCTTTCGTATACACCGTTAGTAAAGCATCCGGATTCTTTCGGATACTTTATTAGTGTCAATAGCATTGTAATTAAAAAGAGATCTATCAACGTTCCCACGGATGCTAGTACTAGGCTTAGTACAATAGATCCTTACACCACTCTTCGAACCGACATTTATAATGGTGTGGTTAGGAGGTTTTCAATGGTTACAAAACGATTACGTCCTGCAAAGCCAGTCGCGCCCTTCGGCCTTTGTTACAGCACCTCCACCACTGGTTTAAAAGTTCCTGATATCGATTTCAGCCTCCCGGATGGGAAAAAGTGGACTGTATCCTCAACTAATTCCATTAAGCAAGTAACAAGCGAGGTGGCGTGTTTGGCATTTGTTGACGGTGGTGCAACGAGTGAGCCTGCAATCGTGATAGGGACGTTTCAGTTTGAGGACAACTTTCTAGAATTTGATCTAGAGAATTCGACTCTTGGGTTCAGTTCATCGTTGCTACGTAAGCAGACTTCTTGTGCAAACTTCAACTTTACTCTTACCAACAGCCCTTAAAACTTTTGAGGAAATGTATTGCTGAATAGTTTGCTATCCGAATAAAGAAGTCTTGTTTAGATGTGATATCTATGAATTCGATACATAAATAATCATTTATTCGGATTCTCCATGATTTTCAAATTTGTTATCTGTCTTAATTTGCTAGTATCAAACTATCAACTAAATCAAATGTGAAATTAAGTTCTTGTTATATTTAGTTACTAGTATCTTATATTCAAGTCTTTCTTTAAAGCCAAAATCACAACGATAGAGATTCTTATATATGTGGCTTAACATAACGATAAAAAAACATGTTTATAAATAAATAAATTAACAAATAAACTAAATAGAAAACAAACTTACACATAACATTGCTTAACTACACGTATTTTCAAAGCTAATAAAAAATCAGTTTGGTTGAAGCATTTCATCGAGCAGTTGGTGTACATAATTAAACCTCACTTTTAACAGTTTGACTTTGACCCATTTGTTAAACCTCACTTTTAACGGTTTGACTTTGACCCATTTGTTGAGTACAGACACCGAAAAAGGAAAGACGCAACACTGATGAGTCGATGAACAACTCTTGTTCGATAAATATTGATTTATGCAGGTCATTTTTCCGATTTTGAAAAAGCAAAAATCGATCCCAATGATTACACAATTCTTGTGTCTTGAATGTTAAATTTTATGGGGTTTCATTTGTTGGTTTATCTTGCCTTCTTTTGCATTTGGGTTTACTAAACTTCTAAGTAGAAATCCTCGTTGGCAAAAATTGAAATAAAAACTTCTCTCGGATTTTGTTTTATAAGTTGTTGGTCTAGATTAAAGTTGAATGGAATATTGTGTGTTGAGATTACCCTTTAGTTAGGCTTGGTCCAATGGTTTAATCCAAATTTTGTGAAGCCCAACTCAGCCAAAATGGGCTTGGCCCACTAGGGTTTTAGTAATCATTCTCTATAAATAGAAGTGCTGCCTCCTTTCACACTCAAAATACATATATACACATTTGTATCATTGAGATTATACTAACTTTTGCATCAGAGTCCCCTCGGAGCATCCCCCCTCCGCGCAGGCCCTCTAAAGAGATCTATATGTGGCTGTAACTAGGGGTGTTCAAAATTCGTCCCGAATTCGAAGATTTCGAATTATGATTAAATTCGATTCAATTATCAAGAATTCGTTTCGATTATAAGAATTTGAATTCGATTCAATTCGAGTTAAGTAAATCGAATACGAATCGAATATGAGTTTATAATTTCAAATTTGATTCGATTCGAAATAAAATTATACATTTTGATTTATTATTATTATTATTATTATTATTATTATTATTATTATATATAATACATATATAACTTTTATTGGGCTATACTATAAATGTTTTTCAAAATTTTTTCCAAGTATTAAAATTACCCATTACCAAACCCACAACATGACCCATAACAAAAACCTGTGTAACAAAATTGTCAATAGATTTCTAATCCTAAAAATATTAACTTGTAATGTGAAGTGGTTATTCCTGACTTCTTGTTTTGAATTTTAAACTTATGGTACTTTATTTGGAACTTTTTAATGTGATATTGTGCTTTATGGCTGCTTTAAAATGTACGTTTCATTTTGATAGTTTTCAGATGTTTTAAAAGAATCCGAATCAAATCAATTTATTCGAATTCGATTACGAATTGGGTTTTTTATTCGAATAAGAATTCGAATTCGGTAGGTTTTAATCAAATTTGAATTCAAAGGAAATAAAAATTATTCGAGTAATTCGATTAGAATAATTCGAAAATTCAATATTCGATTCGATGAACACCTCTAGTTGTAACTCATTTTGTGACTCAATCAATACGAAGAATCGATTTAGATACAAGGAAGATGGATCTAAGTCGGATAATCGGCCCCTTTCTCATGCGCATATTTAGGCAGCAACATTAGCGCTATCCATGAGATCGGAGACAACTACTTCAAGTTCCACACATATACAACGGCTATATATGTACTTTTCCGGGTACCACTTTGACTAAAATTCATTTTTCCTTAAATCCAAAACATATTTACATTCTCCTGTTAAGATCCAGAGTATACACTTTTCTATGAAGATTTGTTGCATGTTTATTAGCGCTACGAGGCCTTTCTCGGGGTCATTCCTCAACAGTTTAGATTTACCCTTAGGCTAGAAAGCCCCTTTTAATGTATGAAAATGCTTTCTTGGAGACTGTATCATTCTCCAAGCGTTTTACTTGTTGTTTAATGTATGGAATTGCTTTCTTGGAGACTGTATTTGGATATAAATTTGTTTTGGTCACTAGTTGAGAGTATACCTCCCAAAACGGGTTAAATGGGTTGGGCGGGGGTATAAAATTGGTTTTTAAATGACATCGTTGTTTTTAGTTCCTAAATTTCAGAATGCTCATTCAAAAGTAATTCTAAATTGTAATAATTATAAGAACTTGAATTCTCATTCAAAGAGAAGGCAAAAGAAGTCATCTCGTTGCTTTAAAGATAGACTAAAAATATAACATGGTAATCTTTATATGTGATTTTTGATGTTGAAGTTACAACTTGCGATTTGTAACACATGGTTTATGGAGTAGAGAATAGAAAAGACGTTCTCAGAGGACGGTAGTATGAGACTGCCTGTTGCTGATTCTAGTTGAGGTCTAGTTGCGAGGTCTAGAGGCGAATGATCCACAAGACAAACAAAATGTGTTTTTATAAATTTTCTTATTAATTTCTTTGAGTTCTTTTATTTATATATTGCGAGTTGCTTTCTTTTATTCTAATGTATGATTAAATGATTTGCGTTAATGTTGTGTCTACGATTCTATTGAGTATTTAGGTTCTAGTTGATTTGTTTATGGGAGACAAAATGACTATTGGTTTTATCTTTTGGTCATTTAGTTACTTCTATTTGTTTAATGCTTCTCTATCCATCATTAGACAAATGCAGTGATCATTTGTAGTTCATTTAAATTATTTGTAGTTCATGTAATAAATCATTTAGATCTATTGACTGTTTAGGCTCTAGCTGATTTGTTTATGGGACATAAGGACTATTGGTTTTATGTGTTGGCAATTTTGTTGACTGCTTCTCTTTCTATCATTTTTGTCAAATCCAGTGATTATTTTTAGTGCATAAAGCAATGTTTTTAAAACCGGACTGGACATCGAACCGGACTCATTAAAGGTTCACTGGTCCGACCTGTCCAACCGGTCGAACTGGATTTAAGAACCGGATGACATCGTGTGTGTGTGTGTGTATATATAACTCAAAAAATTATTTAGCTACATGATAGATTTATCACTACATTTTTTAAACAAAATTCCATTTAAACAAAATCTGAACCTTATAATTTTATCTTTTCATTATTTCCAATGGTATTTGATTAATTACTATATTTTCTTTTACTTTTCCCATACATCAATTATTAACATCTCCAAACTCATTTTTACTTTTTCTCTTTCTTTAACTTTCTCTCTCTATTTTGTTTCATCTCCTTCTTCCCTGATCCTTGCTCTCTCTATTTTGCTTCATCTTCTTATTCCCTGATCCTTGCTAGTATGTGCTAAGTATAGAAGATGTGCTGCGTAAAAGAAAAAGCAATCCGGCCTGACCCTTTCGTGATGAACCGACGAACCAACCGCCCGGAACCCGGCCCGACCACCGGGTCGATGTTGAAACGGGCTAACATGCTGAACCGGCCCGGTATAGCTTCCGGATCCCGGCCCGACCGGTCCAGCTGGTCGGCCCTGTCCGGGTCCGAAAACGTTGCATAAATGTAGTAACTTCATGCAATAAATCATTGCTGATGTTTCATCTATTTATTTGAGATGTGCCGTGCCTAGAATTTGCATTTAGATCGATTGACTATTTAGGTTCCAGTTGACTGCTTCTGTTTCCATAATTTTTGTTCAAATGCAATGATTGTTTCGGTGTTCATGTTTTATCTGTTCATATTTCAGATGGATACTCTTTTAACTCGTTTAGACGTGTTTCACGAAGACTTTCTCTGGAGCTTCTTCCAAAGGTTGGATGTACATCAGCTTCTTGCTATAAGAGGAAATAGTTCGCGATTTGATACGTTGATTAAAGTAGTGGACTTTATGACGGCGTACAACGTCGCATCGAGAGGTCAAGTTTGGACTTAGACGCATTTCTATAGGCAGGAAATACCACATAATCATCTTGTTATCGGACTTAGGGAAGGAGAGGGAGAACATCGTCAAAGGGTTGTCTATTATTTAATGGATTTCGGAGTTAATGTCAATAATATCGTTGGATGCTTACAGCTCATTGGCTCTTTACGAAGCCTGTTGGTGTTTTGGCATGTAGAAAATGGATGATTTATTATATGTAACATGTGGGATATGTCTAGCAGGATAGTTGTGATCCCGAGCTTAGTGGTAAATCAAGATTTAAAAACTGGAATAAGCCCACTAAAGATAGGGATAATTCGCGGAGCTACATAGTTAGGTATGTTTTTGAAAGAATTGCTCATAATGTACCATTTGGTCAACATGCGCATCCTGATCATAGGATTGTAAGTGTTTTCACCTACCATTCCGAGCACGCTGACTTGGGCGCTTTCACTAGTGTCTCGAGACGTACGGAACAGCTAAAGCTTTAAGAGATGGAAAAATCTCTTTTACGTAGGGCAACATATAGTACCACCACAAGGGGTACCACGACATATTACCTTTCTATCTTATTATGAACAACAGAGGTTCATATGTTCGAGACAGAGGCTGTAGCCTATTTTAGGTTTCGTAGCAATCAATTCCACCTTTTCGAGTCTTAAATGACCCTGATTACATTTTTCGACGCCATGAATATCAAAGCTTTGCGGGTTACCTATTGTTAGATGAAGGGTATGATCGACGTGATAATCAACCTGGCCGTAGGTTTGTTCGATTTAGACTATTTCGAGTTACATCTGGGTCGACCACATTTCAATATCTATCAAGCGTTCCAAATGAGTTAATCCCAAATGAAGTACTCGTTCTTGTGCAAAGTGGCATGTTTAGAGCATTTGATAGGTATGTGGAGGTCTAAGCTTGAGGACCGAAATCATCTCGTAGGTGTAAGTGAAGATTGGCATCACAGGTAGTACATAATAGTAACATGAATGTAATTTTTGTATACAGGCATGTAAGTATGAAGGATAGGGTAAGAAGTCGTAGTTGTGTTTCTACTAGTTAAAAAATGGTCTTTTTGTAAACATAGATGAGATTTTTGTATACAAGCATGTAAGTATAAGGGATATGGGGTACCACGACATATTACCTTTCTATCTTATTATGAACAACAGAGGTTCATATGTTCGAGACAGAGGCTGTAGCCTATTTTAGGTTTCGTAGCAATCAAGTTCCACCTTTTCGAGTCTTAAATGACCCTGATTACATTTTTCGACGCCATGAATATCAAAGCTTTGCGGGTTACCTGTTGTTAGATGAAGGGTACGATCGACGTGATAATCAACCTGGCCGTAGGTTTGTTCGATTTAGACTATTTCGAGTTACATCTGGGTCGACCACATTTCAATATCTATCAAGCGTTCCAAATGAGTTAATCCCAAATGAAGTACTCGTTTTTGTGCAAAGTGGCATGTTTAGAGCATTTGATAGGTATGTGAAGGTCTAAGCTTGAGGACCGAAATCATCTCGTAGGTGTAAGTGAAGATTGGCATCACAGGTAGTACATAATAGTAACATGAATGTAATTTTTGTATACAGGCATGTAAGTATGAAGGATAGGGTAAGAAGTCGTAGTTGTGTTTCTACTAGTTAAAAAATGGTCTTTTTGTAAACATAGATGAGATTTTTGTATACAAGCATGTAAGTATGAGGGATGTGGTGTGCTGTGACTTGAAGTCTTTTTGTGATGAGATCTTACCACTTATTAATAGCTGGTTCTTGGTTATCGAGTCCCCATTATCCGTATTTATTTATTTATTTTTTCCAACGGTCTTATTAGTTTTTTTCCAAATAGTCCCCTGCATCTTACAAGATAAAAAGCCAAATACAGCTGATTTATCTTGGTTATCGAGTTCCTATCCTCAATATTTATTTATTTTCTTGAATGGTCTTTTTTTTTAAATAACCGAAGGGTTCTTTAGGGAAGGAAGCTAGGACAACTTTATGTGCTTTTAATAATCTAATCAATAGCTTCACTCTATAAGGTTGTATGATGATTCTATTTTCTTGAACGGCATTGGATGATGATGATAGAAACATACGAGAGTACTTGTTAATGGAATTGATTGATCTTTATAATTTTATACATTACTTTTAACTAGCATAATAGGCGGTAGGCTTTTTTTTCTGGTATGGTTGAGTTTATACATTATCTTAACTAGCACAATGTGACATATGAAGGCTTGAAAGGGTGTGGCTATGAGGTCAAACCATGAAGATAAGGTGATGGACAAGAAGTTTAAAGTAACCAATACTATATAAGAGAAGCCAATATAAACAATATTATATTATTAGTATTAGATCTAAACGAGAGATACAAAGTTTTATAAAACAACATCTAGTGTCTATGTGATTTGAAGCACACACCCTTATAAACTAATTTGTTAATATTGATTACACCTTGGAAGTACTTGCATTCTAGTTACATCGCCTTTTATTAAGAAACCTAATAACTTTTTATATAATATAAGTTTCCCTCTCATTTAACTTGGAATTGTAAGAATTTGGAACTGCCGATAATCAATAGCTCCTCGTTCATGACCCTAACTTACCATGTAGTCATAAGGTTATTTAATTGTATAACTTGACTACGATTGAATAAATCCAAGTCAGATCCTTGACTGTTTTTAGTGCAGTTTTAAGACATACAATAATACTTCATACTCATTTCATCTGACTAATATAACATTTCAGAAAACTTAGGCTCTTTTACAAAACAAGTGTTCAGTTAATATCATAGATATTGTGGGTATTTTGTAAGTTTGAACATGCAACTAAGTCGTGTTTATGCAGTATATTTATATGTTGGTTCATTTTTGTTTATTTGTTTATGTGTTGTGTTCATTTGTGTTTGTTTAGCATCTAAGGCAGTGGGGGTGGTTCCGTGATAAAACAAATACCACGCGTGGAGAATTTTCAAGACCACCACCACCTTCATATGCAACGAGTGATGGAATGATGTACGTGACATATTTCACGCGTTATGGCTTGTGAGTGATGGAACATGTGAGGGGGTGTGAGGGTTTATTGTTGTGAGTGATGACCATTGCCACTAAAAAAGGTTGTGAGTGATGGAAAAATGCTTGATGACATGGCGGAACTTGATTGGGTGTTGTGAGTGATGAGTGATGACCACCCCACCCCCTAAACATATAAACGGAGTCAACATACTTATATTGTCAATGAACAGATAACAAACATTAGAAATCATCTTTTTTATGTGTTTGTGTTCCCTTTATTTGTCCACCAACTTTAAACGAGCAAAAATGAACAAACCTTGTCGTGTTTTTTATTGGTCGTTTATGGTCTTAACTTAAATATAATGAACAAACCTTGTCGTGTTTTTTATTGGTCGTTTATGGTCTTAACTTAAATATAATAACGAGTGTAATATTTTAACTTACAGGTGTTGCTCGACGAAGGGCAGTAGTGTGGATTAGTGTGTTAGGTCGCCATCTTCATCTGGCTTGACCTATATCCCTAACTCATCCTTTCTTGTCCTTCCATTCGCTTATCAGGGTTCGGTTCTCTCGTCGGTGGTTCGTTTTTCTCGCTGGTTTCTCTACGTCTCCGGAACTTCTACTCGATTGCATAGTAGGTCTGATATCGGTCGTGGTTGTCGTGCTCAGTTCCGCTTGACTGGTTCGAATCCCATTATCCTCTCATAGTGTTGTTCTGTGGTGGGGAGATTTGTTGTGTCCTTTTGTCAGGATGGGTGGAGGTCAACAGGAGGTTACTAAGTTTTTTGTAACCAATCTGCAAGAAGGCTGCTCTTCGTGGGATCTAAGACAGGGGCTCGAGGGGTATGGGGCCATTTCTGGCACTTATATCGCTAAGAAAAGGGATAAGTTTGGGAATAGATTCGGATTCGTAAGTTTTGTTGACGTGAAAGATAGGTCTGAACTGGAGAAATCACTAAGGGGGGCCAAGTTGGGTGATACTAAGTTGAAGATTACTATCGCCAGATTTGCTGTGGAAAATTCTGAGTTCTCAGGTCTCCAGGAGGGTAATTCGAGCAACCGCTTTGCTCCGTTTCAGGGAAACAGGAGCAAACTGTTAAGCCTTAGAGATGTGAGATCCTACAGTGATGTGTTAGGTAAGTCTAAGGCCGTGGAGGAGGCTAAGGGGCTGTTTGGTAGCCTCTGAATGGTCATTAAGACACTACCTCTTAACGGAACCATTAAGAATTTTACCAATGAGAAGGCAGAAAAATGTGACATGTGATGATTTACCATCCAGAGGTTACCTCTTAACCATTCAGACTTGAGGTTACCTCTTATTCATTCAGAGGTTTTAAACCATTAAGAGGTAGCATCTGAATGGTCATTAAGAGGCTACCAAACAGCCCCTAAGATGGGTCCTAAGGTGGTTAACCGCGATGATCATGGTAAGGTGCTTATTGTTCCGGACAGGTTGGAAGCTCTCAAGGATCTCTTCGGGGTAGCGGTGGTGGGTCGTACGGTGGATTTGTAGACTCTTGTTGACTTAGATAAACTCCTCCGGATTGCTAAGGTCCAGTATAATAGGATCCAATATATTGGTGGGCTCTTTATTCTCATCTCTTTTGGTGAAGTGGGTTCGGCAAATCGGTTCTTGGAATCGCGTGAGTTATGGGGTCCCTGGTTCTCCAAATTAGAGGCTTGGAAGGGTCAGACTCTTCCCTTGGAAAGAGTGGCATGGTTGAATCTGCATGGGATACCCATCCACTTACTGGACGAGTCGGTTTTCATGCAAGTTGGGGAGGTGTTTGGAAAGGTTCTTCACTTTCCGAAGTCTCTTGACGATGTTCTTGATCTTTCTTTCGTTACCGTGGGGGTGTTAGCTGGTGAAGTTGGCAGGATAAGTGAACCAGTGACGTTGAGTTGGAAGGGTAGGAGCTTCCGAGTGTGGGTAGAAGAGGAACATGAAGCATGGGTCCCTGATTGTTTGGGGTGTGACAGTGGTGGTTCTCCGGCGAACATGTCGGGTTCTCCGGTGATGTCTTCTCCGATCGGTAACGTAGGAATCAAGGAGTCTCAGCAGGTCGGTGGGGATGGGGATTTGGAAAAGTCGCCAGGGTTGGATGATGTTCCCTCTCACGCGGACCTCGGAAATCTTCAAAAGGAGAGAGAAAATGGCGGCCTGGGTGTAGATCCAAGGCATGTGGAAGGTCAACAGCCAGTAATTCAACCGGTGGGTCCCTCTATCTCAGTTTTCGGTGATGGACCTTTCATTAACCCCTTTAATGTGGGCCAAAGAGTTTCAAGTAAAAGGGCTCATCTTAGGTCTGTAATGGGCTTGAAGTGTAGGAAAGGGAGTCCACAACCCAGTAAAGAATCCTCCCCTGTGGACCTCAGACCCAAAAAGAGACCTAGGTCATGTTCGGAATCTGTGGATCCGGGTTTTGGTTTTATTGGATTAACATCCAGGGCATCTATGGAGGGTGAGAGGAGTTGTCCGATGGAAGCTGGAGAGGAAGGGGAAATTGATCTCAACAGAAGGGCTTCGCCGGATGTTCCCGTCGACGACAACAGGGAGGTTCCCAGTAGCTCGGCGGCTCTCGGTGAGGAGTTGAGTGACTCGGGGGGGGGGGGGGGGATTTCGAAGATAGTGTTAGAGAAGGAGGTTGGCGAAACTCTTTCAGTTGGGGCTCAGTTGGGTGTCGACCTTCTCAACCGCTCAGAGCTATTCAGAAAGGCTATCAGGACCACAGGTATTCAGGGGGTGTCTAGATGAATTTCTTATCGGTGAATCTAAGGGGGTTAGGGGGTGCCTTGAAATCCGATTGGATCAGGTCTATTCGCAGGGATCAGGGGATCAATTTTGTGATGATTCAAGAATCTAAGCATAGCGGTATTTCTCATTCTTTGTTGTCTAAGTTTTGGGGCTCTGGGAATTTCGGTTGGGAGGCGGTTGATTCAGTTGGGCAGTCGGGTGGTATTGTTAGCATGTGGGATGAGTCACTTTTTTCCTTAGAGGTCAGTACCAAAAATAGGAATTTTCTGTTCCTAAGGGGAAGGCTGATCGGGAGTAATACTTCTATTAACGTTCTTAACGTTTATGCGCCGCAAGGTGTGCTAGCCAAGAAAGCGGTCTGGGACCTGTTGGCTTCCCTTATTGATAGCAATGATGGGTATTGGTTTATTGGTGGCGATTTCAACGCAGTCAGGTTCCGGGAAGAAAAAAGAAATTGTTCTTTCAAACATTCTTGTGCGAGTAACTTTAATTCTTTCATCTTTGACCCCGGGCTGATTGAGTATGATTTTAATGGAAGACAATTTACGTGGTAATCTGAGAGAGGGAATAAACTTAGCAAACTCGACAGGTTTCTTGTTAACTTAGAGTTCTTTAATGAGTGGCCGGAGGCCCGTGTTCAAGCCCTGCCTAGGTAATGGTCGGATCATTGTCCCATAATCCTGTCTTCGAAGTCTGTTAATTTTGGTGCTCGCCCCTTTCGTGTTTTCAATTCATGGTTGGATAAAGAAGGCTTTATTGAGGTGGTGGAGGTTGTAGCTTCCTCTTTTTCATCTCCGGGTTGTCCGCCTGATGTCTTCCTGATTAAAAAATTGGGGTATATTCGTAGAAAAATAAAAGATTGGAGAGACATTATTTTACGTAGGGATGGGGAGGTTCTCGATATGGCGAAGGAAGAGGTGGATGCTCTTGAGTTGATTCAGGAATCTCGGGAGTTATTAGACGAAGAGGAATGGGTTCTTGCTGAGAATAAGGAAATCATCACTAAGAATGAACAAGCTAAGGTAATGGACCTCAAACAAAGGTCTCGGGTTAGATGGGTCAAAGAGGGGGACGAAAACTCGAAATTCTTTCACACTCTGATCAACTGCAGGAAGGCTAGTAATGTGATCCATGGTTTAGATATTGGGGGTGAGTGGGTTTCGAAGCCCTCGTTGGTGAAGAAAGAGGTCTTTAATTTTTTTCATGCTAAGTTTACGGAGGAGTGTAATAGTCGTCTAGTTCTGTCCTGCTCTAATATGAAGAAGATATCGGATTTGGATGCCTCTTGGGTAGAGTCTCAGTTTAGTGTTGACGAAATTAAAGCGGCTGTTTTTGAGTGTGGGGATGATCGGGCTCCCGGCCCAGACGGGTTTAATTTTCGATTCTTTAAGTTTTTTTGGAGGCTTTTCGAGGCTGACTTTGTCAACCTTTTGACGGCTTTTTTTGACACGGGTGTGGTCAACCCGGGTTGTGGATCGTCCTTTATCGCTCTCGTCCCTAAAAGAAAGGATCCCCTCGGTCTTAATGATTATCGCCCTATTAGTCTCGTGGGGGTTGTGAATAAAGTTGTTTCTAAGGTTCTTGCTAATAGTGTCACACCCCGATATTTCCACGTGTTACCGGTGGGCCCGGTGGGGAGTACGTGACGTAGTTGATATCATCATAGTCAAACCACACAATTTAAATGCACAGCGGAAGCAAAAATATATTACAATCCGATATGAAGTAATATCCAAGTATTACAATACGGAAAGTAAAAGATTCACAGGCGGATTGCAAATAAAATAAAACATTGTTCAACAGACTTCAGGCATCTAAGCTTGCGAGACTTCTATATGATGCTAGGAGAAACCAGCCTATTACGCGTAGTACCTGCACTTAGACTTTTTGGGAAAATACGTCAGTTTTCACTGGTAAATACAATTTAACTGACTCATTTTGAAAAGGTTTTTAAAAATTGATTTGAATGCCCGTGGCACACAACATTTTATAACTTGGGATAATTATTTGCTTAATAATCTTGTAAAAGAATTACATGTTCGTTATGCGTTCAGTAGCCCGGGTCGTGCCGGGTTAAAGATTAATAGACACACCACTTATATAATTCCGCCGCGAGACTTCTCTCGGCCGACGATTATACTTTATTGAAATGCACTACGGGTGTACGCCTACACCCGTGTGCTAAGGTCGTGGCCATTCTTTGAATGATGCCAAGGATATCCGGGACATGGTCATTAAGCCCCCAAAGGCGTTAAACAAACAAAACAGCATTTTCAAACGAGTTAATTTGACAGCACTTAACCACAGGCCGGTTAAGGTCAATTCCCCGACCAAGCGGTATTTTATATACCGTACCCCAAGCCCGTACTGGGAAAATAAGTTAAACGTATTTACCTGAGCTAAATATAAATTTAATCCCAACCGTATACCACCAAGCAAGTACAGATAGCTTTTACTGGGCTCCTAAATCTGGAACGAAGGTTTTTAATAACCTATTAGATTTCTAACGGGTCTTTAATTTGGCCTAAGCCTAGACCGGTTAGTTCTTAAATGAAGATTACGGTTTAAACGCACGATAAGGCGAAGACCGTTTTTGTCACACCCCAACCAATGGCGGAAACATCGGGATGAGACGAAGTGTGAAGATTGCTAGAGTCATCATAACGCTATTTGTGACAATATTTAATAAACCGATTTCATTTCATAATTCTTTTGTCAACATTACAAAGAAATCAAATAACATCAAGTTCAAAGGAAATACAATACAACATAATCAACATTGATACAACGATTAAACCTAAACGTCTATATGTGTATCTAGGCATCAACGCTACTTCATTTCATAGCATCATCGTCCTCAATCTGTAACATGTTTAAAATAAAGTTCAATGCAAAAGCAAAGGCGAGTATACAAGTTTGATACGTACATAGCAAAAGATAAGTTTGAACAATTCCTCATAGCAAGCATGTGATTCAAGATAAACATTTAAACACGGCATGTGTCTAACATATCAAACCAAGAAAACGCAATATGCTCATGACATAACCGATGATAAAGGGCGGGTCGTTAATCCTATAGCGCTACATATGTCACGGTTTGGCTCGTACGAAGTTAATGATAAGTTCAACACATAAGAATCACCCAAGTTTAAAGTATCAAGCCATCACGTATACAAGCATGTTATAGGAATGTTCATGTGTTTAAGCAAAATGTTCATGTGTAAGTTTGTTGATAGATAAAACATGTTACACCCCAAAAGTGATAAAAGTAAAAGGGGAATACGAGTATACTCACAAAGTTTGCATATGTTTTCCGATTATCCAATGTGACAAAGTTGCCGAGGTTGGAAGGTTGAATGCGTAAGGGTTTAAGTTCAAGCATGTTTAGAGTCGAGATTTGGAATAAAAGTGACATGAAAATATTATATCAAAATATTCATCTTCACACATAACACTGGTATGACACTTGGTAACCTCATGGGTTATAATGATTTTATGAGTTGAACACCCATAAGAATCATAACAAGGTTTAGGTCCTTAGATGATAACCTACTACTTTGACAAATGAATATGATTTCAACATCAAAGATTCGTGTGTACATAGATAGTATGTAGGTCGTATATTATACACATATTATTAAGTCCAAATGTTCAAGTATTCAAGTAAGAGGTAGAAGATTACATCTTCATTTAGGTACCTCAAGTTGAGTCATGGGTGTCATGGATGGGGTAGGAAGACAAGGCTTCCATTTAGGTACCCCTTTGATGTTCACCACTACACTTGATGTAAAAGCAACCAAGGAGGGTCATGAACTAAGGTCTTTACATGTATGCAAAGTAAACTAACTAATAGAAATCATCAAATCATGTGAGGATTGTATGTTTGGACAACCCAAGTTGTTCCATAATCACTCATGTATCAAAGACTATGTTTGACATGATTTGTGGGTTGAAACCCTAGACAAAACACCAAGTTTATGAGGTTTAATCCTCTGATTTCAAATGTCTCAACCTTGTTTTTAAGCTTAACCAACCATGGGATAAGTTGTAAGCATTAGGACATAGGCATGAGACGTGTTAGACACAAGTTGCATAGGTTTAAACAAGTTTTGAAGAACATAAAAATCAAACAGAAAGTTTATGGACTATTTCGGGGCATTTCCAGGTCTGATTTCTCCAAGGAGAACTCTAGGAATCGAACCCCATGATTATCCAAGCAAGTAGGAAAAAGAATCAAGTGAATCGGATAAGAATTGAGTGAGTTATGCTCATTTTCGTGAAGGGGTGTCAATCTGCTCGAACCTTTGCTTTCAGCTACGGTTTGGAGGATGTTTTGAGAGTTTTTAGTGTTGCAAAAGTGGTAGGGAGGCTGGTTATAAGTGGTATTTATAGGGGGAAGGATTAGGGTTTCAATGGGTTGGGCTTTGGAAGTGTTTAGAAGGGGTTACACCTTGAAACTAGCCCACAAAACCCAACTATATGGGGCTGAATTTTGCTGAATTGGGGCTGCCATATTTCTTTATTTTTTTTTATTTTTTAAAACATTATAATGAGTAATTTTGTTAATTAAGTTGTGTAATAATATGCAACAATGTTTCCCCTAACTTGTAACAAGGTGAAATATGAAATAAAACATGATTTAACTAGGTAAAAAGTGTAATGTACAAGTATGTAACATGTTTGTAAGTGACAAGTATATGTCACATAGTAGATGATTAACCGTTGTATAAATAAGCATATTATTAGGGGTTTTTAGGTATCAACAATATAAGGACAAGCATGGACATGCATCGTGAATAAGTATAAGTATGAATTACAAATAAGGATTCGATGTACAATGAATTCGAACGTATGAACATGTATGAATATGTAGATGGTGAATTTAAAGAAATACGAATTTTATTTATGATCCAAGTCTCGGATTTTACAACGAAAAGACGACTACAATAATACAAGATTTCCAAAAATAGCATTACAAGGCGAGCTTTCTAATTATGGAAAGTATGAAAAAGCAGGGCGTTACAGTCTCCCCTCCTTTAGGAAATTTCGTCCCGAAATTTATTCTAGAGGAAGACCTTGGAGAAAAAGCATTTTGGCTAAAAGAATCGAGACTTGGGAGTTTTGAAACGTTTAGAAAAGTACGAAATTTTGAAGAACGATAGGATAGGAATTTGTTTGACTAAAATGGGTTGAGGCGTTTAAGCATAGGTAAAACGGGTATGCGTGCGCATAGGCAAAGGAGTTTAAATAAGTTTGAATGTGAACGGGGTTCATATGAAAGAATGGATAATGGAGAATAATAGGAGTATGGGGTGAACAATTGACACTAAATGAATGCAAGTATATGAATGATATAAGTATTAGATAGACGAAAGTAGCGTGTTAAAGATGAAGTCTCGGCATGGATAATCGGATATGATGCGTTTGTGAGTTGTTTAAAGCTTGTATTAGGTCCAAAAGGTCTGTAAAACACTGAATTTCTCATGACACGTTTTACGAAAGTTTGGTAACATGGTGAAAACACTTATATATAGGAAGTACCAGCGGCGTATCCACCATGTTTTGACCATGTTACGTCCGTTTCGTCTTCGGTGTCATGTTACGTTCCGTGTATTATCATACGCAGTAGCACACTCTATGGTTCTCATACGCCTATCACTATAATCCCGTGTGCACCCGTGATTATTTTGATCGTCGCATGATCCGCATAGCTTGTACTAGTTGTGTATGAATCGGGGTATACATAAAAAAAATTTAGAATGTGTACGTACAAGAATGTAGTATATAAGCAAGTCCATGTTTAAGTATGTGTGGGACCCACGCAAGCGAATCCCTCGGGTTGCGCTCGCGTATAGGTACGAATGTATGAATCATGAGTAAGGATGAAAGTATGAGCATAAGTTTAAGTATGAATACGCATGTATGTATGGGCATAAACATAAAACGTGTAAGTAGTATGTGTACAAGTAGAAGCGTAAAACGTATAAGTAGTATGCGTATAAGTACAAGCATAAGACGTATGAACATAGGTGTAGGTATGAAAAATAAATATTGCGTAAATAGTGTTTGTTGGGACACCACGGATCTAAGTGTATAAAACATTCAAAAGGTCGAGTGTGTAAATACGAATGATATAAATGATGTTATCGCGAGGTATCGACCAAAATGTGTACGATGATATGCATGTATAGTTGTTTAAATGAAACATTGAGTTTATCGAATCAAAATTAGGTTGACCTTGGTTGAAAGGGTAGAATATAGTTGTGTATGTAAGAGGATATAAAGTACTAATTGGTTAAGCATAATGTATTTTTGTAATGATTGAAATGCTACTTTTGTTAAAAAAAAAAAATTTCATGTAAGTCAAAGATTATCGGTTCCCATGAAGACTTCTTGCCCGCGTGTTTTGTAAATTGGTGTAGGAAAAAGGTTTTTGTTAAAAAGTAAGTTCGTTTCATCAAAGAAGAAATTATGAATTTAGGAGGTTCTTGTGAAAACTAGGATCCTTAGAAGAGAAATTTAGCAAAAGGACTTAGTGATTAAAAAAAATTAACAAATGATTTGTTGATGTTGAAAAGGGTATTTGGTAAAACAATCATATAACTTCTATAAGATCTTATAAGTATTTGAGAAAGGTTGGTTGGATTTTGATTAAAAGTAGAAAGTGAGCATGTTTTAGTGATTAAGTTGAATATGAAGTTCATGGGCAAGAGTTTCATTGAGCCGATTAAATTGATAGGTAGCATTTTGTAAGGTTTTGAAGTTCGAGCAATAAAACGTTTTAAGACATGATTATGAATTTCGCGTATATGAGTTGAGTGAAAATAGATTGTAGAATAAGAAGTACGTTTGATAAAACAATGCATTTTGAAATCGGTATGAGTGGGTATTTTGAATAATGATAAACAATTTGGGTATAAAATATGATCGAGTTTGCATAATAAGATATTTTGAAGAGACGTTTTGGTAACGATCACCTAGGTAAGGGAATCACCCCTAACTCGTTGGTGATGTCGTTTTTTTTTAAGAAAAAGGGGAGTGGAGTTAGTCGTCAAGGTAAGGAAATCACTCCAATCTTAATGATATGTCTCCACTCGTCGTTACAAGGAATATGAAATTATATTATATGAAATCATGCATATATATAAATGTATGGAAAAGGTTCAATATGTTGTGTGCATGAAAAGATAATATCGAAAGTATACTCGAGTTTGAAAGATTGCATCGTATAAAATAAATATTAGAAACGCATGTTGATCAAAATTTGGATGGTTCCAAAACGGAACTTTGACTAACCAAAGTGGTCGAAAAGTCTTTCGAATTTGAGGAGCATGCTTTGGCCTAATAGGTAAAATACTCTCGCCGACAAGTCGGTTAACGATATTTACCCTTCCGGTTACTACATGTCCCAAATCAATCGAAATTTCGAGACTTGGCGGGATTTATGAAAAACAAAATATCAAGGAGTGGAACTAGTCGACAAGGTGCGGGTTTCACCCCTAACTTGACAATTTCGTATCCTAAGTGTGGTTGGTACTCGTCGGGTCAAAATTTAATTTCGACATGTTGACGAGGATCCACTAGAATTTGAAATTTGAGATTTACCATTAAGATGTGGATTTCACTCCTAGCTTAATGGCGATATCTCGTGTAAAAAGAAGAATAGGTAGATTGTGAGTCGTTCACCAAATTGTGGGTTTCACGCCTATTTTGGTGAATTCGTCTCGAGTGTTTACGGATTTAGAATAGTCGAGTAAAATGCATGAGGGAAAGAGTATGTTAAAGGAATAAACAACAAATATAAACGCACAATGAAGCATATTAAGAATAGCACATAATGAGTGGGATAATAAAACATGTATTAGCACATAATAAAGCAAGTATAGCATGTCAAGTGTTAACACATAAGCGCCATATATGCTTAAAAGATCAAAAGAGAATGAATAAGAGCAAATAAGGTAGCATGCAAGTAGTTTCAAGTAAAACATAAGAATAAGGCTCTAAAACTATAGACTAGGCTAAAGCATTCCTACTTTTCCTAATTCCCTATAGCTATGGCTCTGATACCAATCTGTCACACCCCAACCAATGGCGGAAACATCGGGATGAGACGAAGTGTGAAGATTGCTAGAGTCATCATAACGCTATTTGTGACAATATTTAATAAACCGATTTCATTTCATAATTCTTTTGTCAACATTACAAAGAAATCAAATAACATCAAGTTCAAAGGAAATACAATACAACATAATCAACATTGATACAACGATTAAACCTAAACGTCTATATGTGTATCTAGGCATCAACGCTACTTCATTTCATAGCATCATCGTCCTCAACCTGTAACATGTTTAAAATAAAGTTCAATGCAAAAGCAAAGGCGAGTATACAAGTTTGATACGTACATAGCAAAAGATAAGTTTGAACAATTCCTCATAGCAAGCATGTGATTCAAGATAAACATTTAAACATGGCATGTGTCTAACATATCAAACCAAGAAAACGCAATATGCTCATGACATAACCGATGATAAAGGGCGGGTCATTAATCCTATAGCGCTACATATGTCACGGTTTGGCTCGTACGAAGTTAATGATAAGTTCAACACATAAGAATCACCCAAGTTTAAAGTATCAAGCCATCACGTATACAAGCATGTTATAGGAATGTTCATGTGTTTAAGCAAAATGTTCATGTGTAAGTTTGTTGATAGATAAAACATGTTACACCCCAAAAGTGATAAAAGTAAAAGGGGAATACGAGTATACTCACAAAGTTTGCATATGTTTTCCGATTATCCAATGTGACAAAGTTGCCGAGGTTGGAAGGTTGAATGCGTAAGGGTTTAAGTTCAAGCATGTTTAGAGTCGAGATTTGGAATGAAAGTGACATGAAAATATTATATTAAAATATTCATCTTCACACATAACACTGGTATGACACTTGGTAACCTCATGGGTTATAATGATTTTATGATTTGAACACCCATAAGAATCATAACAAGGTTTAGGTCCTTAGATGATAACCTACTAGTTTGACAAATGAATATGATTTCAACATCAAAGATTCGAGTGTACATAGATAGTATGTAGGTCATATATTATACACATATTATTAAGTCCAAATGTTCAAGTATTCAAGTAAGAGGTAGAATATTACATCTTCATTTAGGTACCTCAAGTTGAGTCATGGGTGTCATGGATGGGGTAGGAAGACAAGGCTTCCATTTAGGTACCCCTTTGATGTTCACCACTACACTTGATGTAAAAACAACCAAGGAGGGTCATGAACTAAGGTCTTTACATGTATGTAAAGTAAACTAACTAATAGAAATCATCAAATCATGTGAGGATTGTATGTTTGGACAACCCAAGTTGTTCCATAATCACTCATGTATCAAAGACTATGTTTGACATGATTTGTGGGTTGAAACCCTAGACAAAACACCAAGTTTATGAGGTTTAAGCCTCTGATTTCAAATGTCTCAACCTTGTTTTTAAGCTTAACCAACCATGGGATAAGTTGTAAGCATTAGGACATAGGCATGAGACGTGTTAGACACAAGTTGCATAGGTTTAAACAAGTTTTGAAGAACATAAAAATCAAACAGAAAGTTTATGGACTATTTCGGGGCATTTCCAGGTCTGATTTCTCCAAGGAGAACTCTAGGAATCGAACCCCATGATTATCCAAGCAAGTAGGAAAAAGAATCAAGTGAATCGGATAAGAATTGAGTGAGTTATGCTCATTTTCGTGAAGGGGTGTCAATCTGCTCGAACCTTTGCTTTCAGCTACGGTTTGGAGGATGTTTTGAGAGTTTTTAGTGTTGCAAAAGTGGTAGGGAGGCTGGTTATAAGTGGTATTTATAGGGGGAAGGATTAGGGTTTCAATGGGTTGGGCTTTGGAAGTGTTTAGAAGGGGTTACACCTTGAAACTAGCCCACAAAACCCAACTATATGGGGCTGAATTTTGCTGAATTGGGGCTGCCATATTTCTTTATTTTTTTATTTTTTAAAACATTATAATGAGTAATTTTGTTAATTAAGTTGTGTAATAATATGCAACAATGTTTCCCCTAACTTGTAACAAGGTGAAATATGAAATAAAACATGATTTAACTAGGTAAAAAGTGTAATGTACAAGTATGTAACATGTTTGTAAGTGACACGTATATGTCACATATTAGATGATTAACCGTTGTATAAATAAGCATATTATTAGGGGTTTTTAGGTATCAACAATATAAGGACAAGCATGGACATGCATCGTGAATAAGTATAAGTATGAATTACAAATAAGGATTCGATGTACAATGAATTCAAACGTATGAACATGTATGAATATGTAGATGGTGAATTTAAAGAAATACGAATTTTATTTATGATCCAAGTCTCGGATTTTACAACGAAAAGACGACTACAATAATACAAGATTTCCAAAAATAGCATTACAAGGCGAGCTTTCTAATTATGGAAAGTATGAAAAAGCAGAGCGTTACAGTTTTAGAATGTGGTTTTGACCCAACAAGCTTGCATACTTGTTTAATATGGTTAAC
Organism: Helianthus annuus; assembly: GCF_002127325.2. Taxonomy (NCBI): domain Eukaryota; kingdom Viridiplantae; phylum Streptophyta; class Magnoliopsida; order Asterales; family Asteraceae; genus Helianthus; species Helianthus annuus. The sequence continues at coordinate 163,162,483 of NC_035442.2, forward strand.
TTAATCACATTCCGGATTTTGAGACTGAAATGATATGGTTTGACCCGTTTCGGCTAAAATGGGTAAACTAGTTACCTACGCCGATTCGAACGCATAAAGTGCGTAACGAGTAACCATAAGAGTCATATACAAGTTTCCTAAGTTAATATGCCTTAAACATGTTGTGATATCAGAATGATACCTTCCATTATGCCCCAAATGGTTTTAAACCCAATTTATGCCTTATAAGGGCATTTTGGTCATTTTAAAGGGTGTAAAAGGGTTTAAATGATAACCTGAGTTACAGGTCTGATTAAATCAGTAAATATACTTAATTTACTAAATTATAACAGTAGGGTATTAATCCTATGTGAAAATTTATCAATCTTAATCATTCTAGACACCGCATGGGCGTTTTGCTAATTTCACATATGCTTAAAAGGTCAAAACTGGAATTCTGATCTTAAGATATTCTCCTATTGTTTAAAATATAAAATTTTACTGAATACATCAGTAGGTTTCAACCTCATATTCTCCTATTGAGCATAACTCCAAATCTAGACCTCAAACTGATGTCAAATTTTATGGACAACTTTATAATTCAGTAGTGAAGGTTTCTATCCTCTCACATTTTCAAAAATATCGTTTTAAGGTCAAAAGGGCATAACGGTCAACAATTCGACATATAACGGAAACTTGCAAATGAATAGGATAACTAAGGATTCACGTTGTATAACCTCAGAGGGTTACACTAACCTATAACATGATCCTAAAGGAATCGTAAGGCATATCTAAATAAGTCTAATTCGGGTCAGAACTGAAAGTCAAAGCAAAAGTCAACTTTCGCGACTTTCGGCTCCGAACCGGGCCTATACTTAGAATTGTCGGGTTGAATCATGCTTAGACATGTTCAACTAATATTTACCAAGTTATTAATGTGGCAAAACTGATTTTATGACTTTTAATTTACTAGTTATGCACTCTATTTAAAACTAACCCGATTGACTTTTATTTGACCCGACAATTAAACTAAGTAAACGTGGTAATTAGGAGGCGCCCTTTTGAGGGTTAATTACCTACCTAATTACGGTCACGTAGCCATGTTCGTTGCGAACCATGGCTCAATCGTTTAAAAGTCAAAGCGTTTATCGAAAACGCTTGACTTTTTCGGTTTAAATAATCAAACTAAGCACGAAGGAACACTTACGAATGGTCCAAGGGACTGAGGGAGGTTCTCAAAAGGGTTCAAGATCCTCCAAGTTCAGAGAATAGCAGATTTGAATGAAGGTGTGAGTGAACAAGTGAGAAACCCACCTCTATTTATACTTTTCGGGGCCTCGTAGGATCGCAACAAGTGTCGGGGAGCTATACTCAGATCATGACAAGTGTTAAGTGGTCTTGTAATCCAATGGGCAGCCCCTAGTATTGTGTTTGAGAGTGTAGAACCTGGTTTTAGACAAAACAGCAGCAAAAACAAAGTTTCTGCAACTGTTCAGGCCTCGCGGCCCGTGTAGGAAGCCCAAGGAGGCTTCGCGGCCCGCCTAGCAGCCCAGTTCAGCAGAAAGACTTTCAGATGTGGCAGTTTTAGTCCCTGAACATGTAACAAGGCTTTTCTGATGCGTATGAGGCCCGTTAATCTCATTTCAAGGCTGCACTAAGATGCCTAAACATAGGGAACATGAAACATGCTCAAAAACATGCCGGATGTCGGTTCGTTTGGCCGTACGGTCACGTTGTGCGTCGAATTACGACGAAACACGGACGGACGTTAAAAACGGTCCAAATTACGCGACGAGTGGAATTTTATCATGCCACACACTAAAATAAAATATTTTAGTGCTTACATAAATTTTTGGGTGTCCGGGGATATTCAGAACGCGAGATATGCGCAAAAGTGCAAACTTGTGCACTTTTTGACACTTTTAGTCCCTGCATGACATAAAAGTTTATTTTTGCGCACCAAACACCTATAAACCTATATCTAGGCTATAAAAAGGGTAAATAGGGTATGTTTAACTCATGGACACCTTCCGGAAGGTCCGTTATCAAATGATTCGACCTACTTTTGCATTTTGACGCAATTAGTCCCTTAATTGCGCAAATTAGCGCGAAATGCCGTTTAATGACATCCAAGCCTTCCATAGCCCATAATGGGCATTCCCTAGCATATACTTAAACATTACTATGCTCCCGTTCACTTAAATGGTCACCGAAAGGCGTAGATTTAAAAGTTGACGCTTTAGGCCCCTCTAATGCGCAAACTTGCGCATTTCATTAATTAATAGCATTGAAGCCTTATCTAATTCATATTAAGCATTCTTGGGAGTATTATTAAACACCACAATGCTTCGGGTTCCCTAAAAGGTCATTCAGAGGTATAATTAAACATATTGACACTTTTAGTCCCTTATATTTACAAAGTTGCGCGTAATGTCACTTAAAGGCACAAAAGCCTTGGATGGCCAACGATTGGCATCCCCGAGAGTATAATCATATATCATGAAGCTCTCAGTTTGTTGAAAGGTCACTCAGAGGTAAGAATTAACATGTTGACGCTTTTAACCCTTTATTGCGCAAACTTTCAATTAATTACACAAATGGCTACACTTGATCAACAAGTGACTCATTCGTGAATATAATACCATAAAAGGTTATTTAAAAACTTATTTAGGTTATGTTAATACTTCCAGTTTGTTTATAATTAAAGTTTTCGATTTTTCGAAAAATTAGTCCCTTAAATTCATGGTATGACTCTATTAGGGTTTATTACACGTGCCAATACATCATTGGACATGATTTTACGAGGTGTTACATCCTCACCCCCTTAAAATAAATCTCGACCTCGAGATTTGCTAAAATGATGGAAGTACTTCTTGTCGCATAATGGACTTAACTTCTATAGCATATCTGGGGCTTTTCCAAGTACTCCAGTTGACCTTTATAATAGGTATACGTATTCTTTGGAGCTTTTTAACCTGTCGATCCTTGATTGATACAGGTTTCTTATCATATCATAAATCTGCATATCTTTATATGATAATGCATTTTAACTTATCGACGAAACATATCCATAAATCATCAGTGTGGGTCGCATTGCGAGCTCCACTAAACTCCTTATATAGGTTTTAGCTTATACGCTATTTGATCTTAATACGTTCGATTCCTTCGAATGGTTCTATATATTCAGAGCTCAACTAGCCTGATAACTAACAGATTGGTACACCCTTCCAGAGTGATATCTTTGTTGAACTTTATCCCTCAATCAAAAACTTAGGAAGGTTGCTACATTCATTAATCCTTGATTTTCTGCCAAATAGTGGCAACTTACCGATGATTATGGAATTATTTGATCTTATTCATTGTTTCCAAGGCAACTTCAGATCCTGATGATTGGACTTGCCAATCTTCTGTTTACTAATAGATGTTTAACATTTCATCTATACAAGGTCTTCAAAGGAGCAGCCTTGACACTTATATCAACTATTATAGAAAAGCTTATCATAAGGTGTGATGGTTATTCCAACCACTGCTTAAAGCTAATCTTAAGGAATAGCTAATCCTTATAGCTAGTCGAACAAATCGACGATCCTGGGCAGCTGATGGCGATTCTTAATTGTTGCCTAATTAGGGTTGCGGTAATTAATGCATAAGCAAAATGAACCGTCTTTCTTAATTAACTATATCGAATTCTCAGAATATCGAGTTAGGCTATATGAATCCTTTATTTTAAAACTTACTTAATCAGGGTTTTAATCATTCCAGTCAACATGGAGTTTTCACAATACTCCAGCCTGAAACTGGATGTTAATCTTAACTCTACCTGTTTCTAAGGAGGTAACAGTGTAATCTTAGGAAAAGATAATCAAGATACAAGGAGGTTATAGAGATTTTCCATATCTCAGGCTCCAGTTCATCCATTATTGCTTGTGTCAAATAAGTGACACATTTATATTTTTGAGTCTATGGATTCCCTTAACCGGAGACATTTACTTGGACAGTTCCATTGTGGATATCTTCTTTGAATACCATTAGTTGACTTTTAGTATCATATGATCTTTGGAATATCTTGTGGTTCCATGCATTAAACCTCCATGTTGATCAGGCATGGAAGCAACCTATGGAACTTGTTCAGATATACCAACCCTCATATGGCGCTTTTCGTCATACCATCTGGTATTCTTAATCGCTAGAGATTAAGAGATATCATCTATACATGCAGACGCACGTCCTCTTAGAGAGAGGATACTTCTAAAATTTTACGACTGGAGGTTTCTGATAGGGATAAAAGAAATGGTTCATTTTGCTTGTAAGTTTTACCTTACACTTAATATCTGGGGTTCTTACGGGATATTTTCTAAAAAAAAATTGCTAAGCTTATGGTTTTATGAGAGACTTAGCAGCGACTGAAGCCAAACGGACTACTAGCAATGAAATTTCAACAAGGAATTTATCTGTTGCCATAATGTGAACTGCTTCTAATCATTCATCAGGAGGGTTAAACACCTCCATTCTTAATCCCTTTTAACTTAGCTGCAGACTCTTTAACAAATCTCAGGGTAGTCTCAGCTTGACTGGTTATTTCTTAATCTATATAACATGAGCAGCTGAGGTAGATTCTTAATGGATTTATGATGAGCAGGTTTGAAAACCTTTCATGACTTTTCTTATATCCCTTTCTAGCAGCTGTGTTAATTACAGTTTTGAAGACTAACTTCATTAACATTGAGGCTCACATCTGTTGTACCATTAACACTTGTCGCACCTGTAGCATCGCGACTGTTGTTCGTCCCTTCCGAGTTTTTCCATACTCGAAGCTTTGGTATTAAATACCAATTCAACAAGTGCTCAGGCAGTCCTTACCATATGTCCTCCTTGCATTGCCAAGGGCTTAACATAAAAAGTCTTGATAACTACTTGCTTCTTATTACCCCTATTATGGGCTTGGTTACAGGATGACTAATCCATTCCTATTATTATATCGAGTTCCTATACTGCGGAAACAAGGACAGAGGATAAGAATGGTTCCTAATGGATTTATACATCCATCTAATATTGCTGAAGTAGTCTCTGGGGTACCATTGGCCAATCCTACTTTATACTTAACGCTTAGAGTTTTTAACAGGCAGATTTAAAGATTTACAAAATCCATTGTCTACGAAAGACTTATCTGAACCTCAATTAAGTAATACTCTAGCATGAGCGTTATTGATAAAGGAATTACCTGTTGCGATATTATCATCCTGATTAGCTTCTTGAGCATCCATTTGAGAGTTTCCAGCGTTGTTCTTCTTAGTCTCCCCAGGCTTCTTGGTTTTATTCGGGCAGCTAGTTTTGATGTGCCCTATTTCTTTGCAACCATAGCAGGTTGCGTCTCCCAACTTCTTGCAATCCAAGGTCTTATGCTCCTTGGACTTGCAGATTCCACAGGGTAAAGGCTGGGATTCAAATCTGCATTTCCCGATGTGGTTTTTCTTACAGGTTTTGCATCTGGTCTTTTTACCTAACTGCTGGTTGTCTTTCGAGTCCTTGCATTCATGGGTCTCGGGATCCACCTCTTTACAGATGACACATTCCCTGGTCTGCTCATAGTAACATTTTTCGAAGTGCTTCTTCCTGCAGGTTTTACTCTCGGGTTTTGCCTCCTTTGGCTTGAACTGGCTATAGTTTGAACTGGCCTTACCCTTTTTACAACCCTTATTTTTGGTGCCATCGCACTTTCGCTTATGATCCTGCAACGCACGGTCCACAGCGTTGTTTACGGCTATATCTATCATAGCCTGTAACTCGGTGCCCGTTAAATTCAGTCTTGTATCATTATTCTGATTAACTGGATGATTGCGAGCTTCGGAGGGGTCAGCCATGATGATGCTTCGAAGGCTACAAACCAAGTAGTAATAGCTTACTTAATTATAGGGAATTGTCGAACTTGATAATTAAATAGCCATGGTGCAAACAAACCATATAGGCCAATAGATAGTATTAAGTTTATTTGATTATGTTTTGCCTAGGTTTTAAATAAACCATCTTAGGCGTTTAAACGGAATATGATTATTCATATTTATTAGACAGGGGACATCAGTCACAACTGTCAATGTCGTTCTGACATTTTATATAGCACAAGGGCTTGTTTCAAAAGACTTTTTGATGGCACTGAAGCCTTGTCAATAGGGAAATTTTAAAACATAATCAATGATTTCTTCGGATCGGAAAATTTCATAGTTCATTGTCTTGACAAGAAGTTATGAAATAAAACTATCTTTTTCATGCATACATCCTTACCCGCAGGTATACATCCCAGATGGATGTTTAGATGCGTACATCATGTTCGACGTTTATTAGACATGATTCCTATTGATACTTTAGGCAAAACGAGGGGTTTGGAAGATCTCTAATATAAGGATGACAAGTGTGATTTCATCGCATCACCCATTGTCAGAAGTGTTAACACGTTTTCAGGTGTAAACAAGGATTTTGAACCTTTAAAATAGGCTCATATGAATTTACTAAAATTTATAACCTATGGTTTTTAATAACCATTCTAGTTATTTTGATAAATGTACAACTGTTCAGGATCCTTATCATGAATCCTATTTATAAGTTAATAATGGCACACAAGGCCTAGTGATATGGACAAGTTTATAAGCCCAGATTTTATGGAATCGAGGCACTAAGGTTTGAATCAAAATCCATTACCTCTTGACAGTGAGCTGCAAGCTACCACTGAAATGATATGGTTTGACCCGTTTCGGCTAAAATGGGTAAACTAGTTACCTACGCCGATTCGAACGCATAAAGTGCGTAACGAGTAACCATAAGAGTCATATACAAGTTTCCTAAGTTAATATGCCTTAAACATGTTGTGATATCAGAATGATACCTTCCATTATGCCCCAAATGGTTTTAAACCCAATTTATGCCTCATAAGGGCATTTTGGTCATTTTAAAGGGTGTAAGAGGGTTTAAATGATAACCTGAGTTACAGGTCTGATTAAATCTGTAAATATACTTAATTTACTAAGTTATAACAGTAGGGTATTAATCCTATGTGAAAATTTATCAATCTTAATCATTCTAGACACCGCAGGGGCGTTTTGGTAATTTCACATATGCTTAAAAGGTCAAAACTGGAATTCTGATATTAAGATATTCTCCTACTGTTTAAAATATAAAATTTTACTGAATACATCAGTAGGTTTCAACCTCATATGCTTAAATAGGTTCTAGCACATACTTATGCGTTAAAAACGCTTAAAAAGGCGATTTGGAGCCATTTCCGGGTTTTATATAGAAAGCTGATATTTTTAAAATTCCAGAAGGCTCAAAATAATTTATTTAACATATTAGATCAGTAAAAAAAGGTTTGGGGTAAATCGGATTTATAAAACTCATTTTATAGCCCAAAAGGGCAAAACCGGCATTAGCCGAATTAAGCTTAGAACACTAAGTTATGCTCAGCCTAAAATTAAATAAAAATTTCTAAAAATCCCAAAATATTATTTTAATACAGTAGGTACAAAGTTTTGTATAAAAATTTGGGTTTAGATAGGCTATATGCAATTTTACGCTATTTAATTACTAAAGAAGCTTCTAATTACGCTATTGAGCATAACTCCAAATCTAGACCTCAAACTGATGTCAAATTTTATGGACAACTTTATAATTCAGTAGTGAAGGTTTCTATCCTCTCACATTTTCAAAAATATCGTTTTAAGGTCAAAAGGGCATAACGGTCAACAATTCGACATATAACGGAAACTTGCAAATGAATAGGATAACTAAGGATTCACGTTGTATAACCTCAGAGGGTTACACTAACCTATAACATGATCCTAAAGGAATCCTAAGGCATATCTAAATAAGTCTAATTCGGGTCAGAACTGAAAGTCAAAGCAAAAGTCAACTTTCGCGACTTTCGGCTCCGAACCGGGCCTATACTTAGAATTGTCGGGTTGAATCATGCTTAGACATGTTCAACTAATATTTACCAAGTTATTAATGTGGCAAAACTGATTTTATGACTTTTAATTTACTAGTTATGCATTCTAGTTAAAACTAACCCGATTGACTTTTATTTGACCCGACAATTAAACTAAGTAAACGTGGTAATTAGGAGGCGCCCTTTTGAGGGTTAATTACCTACCTAATTACGGTCACGTAGCCATGTTCGTTGCGAACCATGGCTCAACCGTTTAAAAGTCAAAGCGTTTATCGAAAACGCTTGACTTTTCGGTTTAAATAATCAAACTAAGCACGAAGGAACACTTACGAATGGTCCAAGGGACTGAGGGAGGTTCTCAAAAGGGTTCAAGATCCTCCAAGTTCAGAGAATAGCAGATTTGAATGAAGGTGTGAGTGAACAAGTGAGAAACCCACCTCTATTTATACTTTTCGGGGCCTCGTAGGATCGCAACAAGTGTCGGGGAGCTATACTCAGATCATGACAAGTGTTAAGTGGTCTTGTAATCCAATGGGCAGCCCCTAGTATTGTGTTTGAGAGTGTAGAACCTGGTTTTAGACAAAACAGCAGCAAAAACAAAGTTTCTGCAACTGTTCAGGCCTCGCGGCCCGTGTAGGAAGCCCAAGGAGGCTTCGCGGCCCGCCTAGCAGCCCAGTTCAGCAGAAAGACTTTCAGATGTGGCAGTTTTAGTCCCTGAACATGTAACAAGGCTTTTCTGATGAGTATGAGGCCCGTTAATCTCATTTCAAGGCTCCAATAAGATGCCTAAACATAGGGAACATGAAACATGCTCAAAAACATGCCGGATGTCGGTTCGTTTGGCCGTACGGTCACGTTGTGCGTCGAATTACGACGAAACACGGACGGACGTTAAAAACGGTCCAAATTACGCGACGAGTGGAATTTTATCATGCCACACACTAAAATAAAATATTTTAGTGCTTACATAAATTTTTGGGTGTCCGGGGATATTCAGAACGCGAGATATGCGCAAAAGTGCAAACTTGTGCACTTTTTGACACTTTTAGTCCCTGCATGACATAAAAGTTTATTTTTGCGCACCAAACACCTCTAAACCTATATCTAAGCTATAAAAAGGGTAAATAGGGTATGTTTAACTCATGGACACCTTCCGGAAGGTCCGTTATCAAACGATTCGACCTACTTTTGCATTTTGACGCAATTAGTCCCTTAATTGCGCAAAGTAGCGCGAAATGCCGTTTAATGACATCCAAGCCTTCCATAGCCCATAATGGGAATTCCCTAGCATATACTTAAACATTACTACGCTCCCGTTCACTTAAATGGTCACCGAAAGGCGTAGATTTAAAAGTTGACGCTTTAGGCCCCTCTAATGCGCAAACTTGCGCATTTCATTAATTAATAGCATTGAAGCCTTATCTAATTCATATTAAGCATTCTTGGGAGTATTATTAAACACCACAATGCTTCGGGTTCCCTAAAAGGTCATTCAGAGGTATAATTAAACATATTGACACTTTTAGTCCCTTATATTTAAAAGTTGCGCGTAACGTCACTTAAAGGCACAAAAGCCTTGGATGGCCAACGATTGGCATCCCCGAGAGTATAATCATATATCATGATGCTCTCAGTTTGTTAAAAGGTCACTCAGAGGTAAGAATTAACATGTTGACGCTTTTAACCCTTTATTGCGCAAACTTTCAATTAATTACACAAATGGCTACACTTGATCAACAAGTGGCTCATTCGTGAATATAATACCATAAAAGGTTATTTAAAAACTTATTTAGGTTATGTTAATACTTCCAGTTTGTTTATAATTAAAGTTTTTGATTTTTCGAAAAATTAGTCCCTTAAATTCAAGGTATGACTCTATTAGGGTTTATTACACGTGGCAATACATCATTGGACGTGATTTTACGAGGTGTTACAAATAGACTGAAGAAGGTGCTCGGGTCGGTCATCTCTGACTCTCAGTCGGCTTTCTTGAAGGGTAGAGCTATTTTGGATGGTCCGTTGGTGATTAACGAGGTTTGCTCTTGGTTAAATAAAAGAAAACGGAAAGCCTTCCTTTTCAAAATTGACTTTGAAAAGGCTTATGATAACATTAATTGGGGTTTTGTGGTGGACATTTTCCGACAAATGGGCTTCGGTTCCAAGTGGTGTGGTTGGTTATGGGGGATTCTCTCATCGGCTCGGGCTTCGGTCTTGGTCAATGGGTCTCCGACATTTGAATTCAAGTGTGGTAAAGGTGTGAGGCAAGGCGACCCCATTTCTCCGTTCTTGTTCATGGCTGTTATGGAAGCATTGTCTTGTCTTATTGATAAGGCAGGGGAGGTTGGAGTGTTCTCGGGGGTTTCTCTTCCAAATGACGGGCCGAGGTTGACTCATATGTTTGTCGCCGATGATGCTCTTATTATCGGCGAATGGGAGGAGGTTAATGCTGTGAATATTGTTAGGATTCTTAGATTCTTCCATGCGTGTTCCGGATTGAAGATTAACTTGGAGAAATCTAATTTATTTGGGATTGGGGTGTCTTTCGAGGAGGTTAAAACGATGGCGGATTCTGTGGGTTGCATCCCAGATTCTTTTCCTTTTAAATATTTGGGGCTTAGAGTGGGAGCTGTCACACCCCGACCACGTAAAACAACAAAACGTGGCGGAAACGTCGGGGAGTGTTGTAACGAATCATTGTTTCACAACCATGGATTAAACAAATTTCGTTTTATTGAATTAAATGAGTTACAATGTCTTAACAATAAAGAAACATAACAAAAATTAACTAGTCTTGCATCTTTTAATGTCACTAAGGTCTCGTCCAATCCTATGTGAGCATGCATCAATATCATCATCAAATATCATCAACTATTGTACCTGAAACACATGTGAAAATACGTCAGCATAAAAATGCCGGCGAGTACATAGGTTTTATGAAAAATAGGATCCATGACTTAGGTTTAAGAAAATGTTTAACCAAAAACTTGTCATGAATCCAGTTTAAGTGTTTTGCTTTTATAAAACGTTTGAAAATCGATGATAGATATGTATAGTTAAAAGAATGATGTAAGGTTAAATGAATAACCAAGTAAAAATGAGTTTGTATAAAACAAACTGTTTTGTAAAACAATGTCTTGTGAAAAATATGTTATTTGTGTAAAAATGTATAAATCCAAATGAATGATTTAAATAACGCTACGCCATGTAATATAATACAAGCACTTATATATAGGAAGTACCAGCGGCGTATCCACCATGCTTGTATCACATTACACACGTCTCGTTACTCAAATCACTTACCCACATAAACCACCAATGTAAATTGCCCATGTCTAAACCGTTGTCAAATGTCAATCAAGTATTGTGTAAACAAAATGTCATGTATGGCAAGTGAAATATGTAACAACCAAACCATAGGTAAGAATGCACAAACAATGTACTAAGTATGCGACGGATGGACATACATAGCATGATACCAAGTATAAGATGTCTTGTAAAACGATGTAATAAGTATGATGAACATACATAGCATGAAATGTTATGTAAAACGATGTACTAAGTATGCACACAATGGGCATACATAGCATGTGATGTAAAATGTACTAAGTATGATGAACATACATAGCATGAAATGTTATGTAAAATGATGTACTAAGTATGCACACAATGGGCATACATAGCAAAAACATAATGAAATCATGTACTAATAGTGTACTAATGAACATAGCAAGTATATGATATAAAAGCATGAAATCATGAAAGTAACAAATAGGCACATGTGTTTCACCCCAAAATGTTTGAAAAACAGTAAAAGAGGGGTCTATGTACTCACTTGAGGGTGCTTAGAAGTCTTAGGATTACCACCAAGCAAAGCTAGAAGATCACGGAATCAAACGGCACCTATATAGGTATCTACATTAATAAACGGACCTATCGGAGGATCGGGTAGTACAAGGGTTCGTAAACTAAATAAGTATGGGAACTTATGTAATATGGTTTAACAAAGCCTACGTACTAAAACGAAACCTATCCTAAGTGCTTTTGACCCATTACGACCCGTTTAGGTAGCTTATGCCACTTTAACGCGTCGTTTGCGTAAAACGCGTTTGGAATGCCTAACTAGTCCTATGACAAGCAAGATATGCCTTAACATGTTTAATATTGTTGTTAAATCAGTTTAGATGTAAAAAATTTCGTTACATAGACTTAAAATGAATTTATGCGTAAAAAGGGCATTTTGGTAATTTACCTAAGGCATATAAACTACCTATCATATATCTAACTAAACGTCGTGACCATAAGGTATAACCTCAGAAGGTTATTCCCTATACAAGTATGGTCACCTAATGTGTTTGGTCGGATCCTAAAGATCGACCAATGGGTCGGGTTCGTAAGCATAAGCGATTGATTAGATCGCTTACCTTTACGACCATAAACAAGCACAAATCTAAAAGCGACGAGCTAAACATGCTAGAACATGTTTAGTAAAGTTAGAAAACAGGTTTGGTACTAAAACAAACGGTTTTAATACCCTAGAGTAGTTTGGTTACAAAATACGCGAGAAAACGCATTTTGGCCGAAACTACGACTCGTCACTGAGCCTAGATAACGTGGTAATCAGTAGGTATAGTTACTAGGGACTATAACCATCGTGATTACGCTCACGTTATGAAGTTCAAACGAACTTCGCATTGACCATAAATTGGTTAATGTAGAAAGTCAAACGCAGTTTGACTTTAACGCTAAAACGAATGAAAAACGCGAAAGAATACTTACAGAAGGTCCCCGCAAGATTCGAACCCGATTCACTCTCAGGTAGGAAGCATATACTTCCACTTAGAGAGTGTAGAATCAGATTCAAATGTGAGGAAGAATGAAATGGGTGAGGGGTATTTATAGATTTCCTTGAACCGTTAAGATCGTTCGTCGAAAAACGTGATTTGATCTAGACCTTACATGTGGGCACATGGTTTTCAAAAACCATGAGAGCCCCTAATGTGGACTATGTTCATTGAATACCATCCCATGGTTTTGCAAAACCATGGGTGAAAACCATTAACACTTCAAAATGGACTAGGTTCATTGAATCTGCCAGAAATTTCAAAAATGGTCCCTACACTTGTAAAACTTGATTTTTTTTTTGGCACTTTTAAACCCCTTTAACCTCATTTCAAGGCTCTAAAATGATATTAAAGTATAGGGAACTTAAAATATGCTCAAAGACATCACGGATGTCGGTTCGTTTGGTCGCACGGTTGCGTTATTCGCTTAATTACGACGGGAGTCGTAACGAACGCAAAAACGATCCAATTAAGCGACGAATGGAATTTATCATACCAAACACTAAAATAAAATATTTTAATGCTCACATAAATTTTTGGATGTCCGGAAGTATTCAGAACGTAAAATATGCGCGAAAATGCAAACTTATGCACTTTTTGACGCTTTTAGTCCCTGAATGAGCATAAAGTTTATTTTTGCGCACCAAACACCTCAAAGCCTATTTCTAAGATATGTAAAGGATATTTAGGGAATATTTAACTTATGATCAAGTTTCGGAAGGTCTGTTACAGTACAAATTGACATACTTTCGCAGTTTGTCGAATTTAGTCCCTGTAAGCGAATAAACTTGATTTCGGCATACCAAACCATTCAAAACTTATTTCTAAGTTATGTAAGGGTTATTTAAGGTATGTTAAGCCTATTTCACTATTCTGGAGTGTTTGTTGCATTAAACTGGTTATATTTACGCATCAGATCGCGTATAACCTTCCAGAAAGCGATTTAAAGCCCGAAATCGAACAAGAATTGATATGTGCAAAAGATACACATGTTTATACAAATCCCAACTATGAAATACAATATTTCATTGGTTTGGTATTTGTTTGATGGTCGTGGTGACACAGGTGTCACAGTCTCCCCTACTTTAGGAAATTTCGTCCCGAAATTTATTCGTATGAGTCTATTTTGTGACTTTGTGTCAAATAGCCACCAAAGATATGCAAGGCAATATCCTGTCATTTCCTTAACGGAGACTCTTCAGAAATGGAAATGAAGGAAAAATCAGGGATATTCATTTCCCTTCGATGGAAAATTTTCAGAAACGAAAAATGCACAGAATGAGTCATTTTCCTTAATGGGTATCCTTTAGAAACGAAAATGCACGGAATGAGTCATTTTCCTCAATTTCTTCAGAAACGAAAATGAACGGAATGAGTCATTTTCCACAATTTCTTCAGATACGAAAATGAACGGAACGAGTCATTTTCCACAAACGAAAATGAACGGAATGAGTCATTTTCCACAAACGAAAATGAACGGAATGAGTCATTTTCCACAATTTCTCCAGATACGAAAATGAACGGAATGAGTCATTTTCCACAAACGAAAATGAACGGAATGAGTCATTTTCCACAATTTCTTCAGATACGAAAATGAACGGAATGAGTCATTTTCCACAATTTCTTCAGAAACGAAAATGAACGGAATGAGTCATTTTCCACAATTTCTCCAGATACGAAAATGAACAGGGTTAACTCTAGATACACGACAAAACTTGTTGTGGTTTCTGTGCACTAAATTCCATAATTATGTATGCATCCATAATTACGTAATTCCTTGCACAGTCCGCACAGTTTGTTTTGTAATGTTTTCGGGAAAAATATCAAACTTGTGATGAGGGTGACTAGACTACCATAGGGTCCTTTTAATTAGATCAATAAATGATCTCTTTAATTAGACCACCTATGGAGTCCTTTCAGCTATATCATCACATGATATTCCTAACTAGATTTTTTGGATCAATCTGTTTAACTAGACCACTCAGGGGGTCTAGTTATGGAATAGTACAATATAATTCAAGGGTCCTTACTATCACGTAAAAGCCCATTGAGGATTTAATATAGTACCTTTGGATATCCTACTATGAATCCCTTATACGAAGATATGGAAGATTCTACGAGGATTTGGATAAAAATTGGATCACAAAAACATAAAAGGGAACACATAAGCACATAATCACATAGTTGTTTAACTTGGTTATTAATTTGTTATCTTTGGACGCAGATACTTAAAGCACACCAGGAATCCAATCCGTGGATTTCATTTGGCACTTTAATCACTTTCAAGAATCTATCTATAAAGATAAAATGATCTACCAAATATTCGATTTCGTTTTCAAGAAAACGCAATAGATCATAAGATGGAAGGATTTTGGGGGTAGTATGTTTTTCAAGGAATACGACTCCTTGATTGTTGGTATTGAAGGGGATACAATGTTTATACATGCCATCACATTTGCACATTGCAATGTAAAATAAAAAGATTTATTTATAAACAATGATAACAACTGTTTCATGGACCTTGACAACAAAAGAAAATAATACACAGGACATGATTATTTCTAAAGGGTGTTGTCTTCTAGTCGGTCAGATGCTAATCACTGTGCTGGATTAGCATTAGCAAGCTTTGGGCAATTTCTTCGGAAATGACCCACCTCGCCACAATTGTAGCAAGGACCTGGTGGAAAGCGAGCTTGAGCAGGATTGTTGTTAGCTTGATTTGGTGCAACTGCAGCTCGGCAAACCTTTGCGGTGTGACCTTTAAGTCCACAAATTTGGCATTCGCGGCACTTCACCCTAGCATGATGATGAAGGTTACATTGGTTGCACAAGGGTGAATTTCCATTGTATGGCTTCCTAGCAGGGGGTTGAGCTGGTTGGTTGGGGACGGCTGTCACACCCCCAAAATCCACACGTGGAGTACCACCGCTTGGAGGCGTGACTGACCAGGATCAAGCCATCAATCATATTGAACATAGTGTATAATAATTAAAGTGATTCGTAAAACCCAATTCAATATAATCGATGTTCAAACCAAACTTTGTTTAAGTAGCGGAAGCATGTAAGTAAACCCAACTTAAGTAATAAAGTATGAAATATCATAAGTGTTTAACGAAACATTCATAATCCATGCCCACAACGACCTGCTCCTCCTTGTGCAAGCTCCATAAGTACCTAAGGTCCTGCAAGGCATGCAGCAGAGAGTCAACAACTAGTTGAGCGAATTCACAGTTAATAGTCCAGTAATCGTAATAGTATAGTAAGCCTTGTGTTCGTTCATTAAGTCATGTATCGTATTAGTTTCCATCGCGGCCCTCTAGGCATGTATGCAAAGATTAGGGGAAGTTTTCCCAAGTATTCTAGACTATGTATATTTGTATCGCGGCCACCCTGGCATGTGTGCGAAGTTTTAGTATATAGTTCGCGGCCTTTCCAAGGCATGTGTGCGAAGATCAGTCATAATATCGCGGCCAACCCCTGGCGTGTGTGCGAAGATCAGTTCAATTGGTATACTAGTCTAGGTCGTATCTCATCATTACCCTTCCTCACCCTGAGGACCATATCATTAAATTCTATCATCTGAGTAAGTACGAATAAATAATCAAAACCCATTCCCACCCTGGGAACCCCATGCCTTGGCTATGTGAACTCACCTTGGTTTGCTCGGCAGATACACAAAAAGGTTTCTTGAACTAAGAATGATCAATCACGTCCTAACAGGGTTTCAGTACCAGTCAGTTACTTACACACATAAATCACATAACTTTACTATGCAAGTATGAACAAGCTTGGCACGTATTATCACACGAGTTATAGCGAGCATTCAAGTTATATACATATATACACGTTCACATCACAAATTCATAGTTATCAATCACCCACTAGCATTCAAACCGATTTATCATATGTCAACACGTGCACTAGATTTGTAATACTTGTTTCATAACCAGTCATCTTGATCACCAATATGCAGTACCACTATTTTTCACCATCATATGACATCACCCCTATTTCAAGTATTCAATTGTGCATGACCAGGTTGTACAATAAGCATTCAAGGTTGTACACTTCACAAAATAATGTCCTTATATGCATGTATCTTTATATAATGATAGAACTCAAATCTTTTACAGAATTATCTCTATAGTCGACAGAACCACTAGATTGGTTAAAACAACAATTACCCATCATGCTACCTCCTAAAATTTAACAACACAATACTAACCATACGGGACACTTTTTGTTATGAACTTAACCTTATCTACTCCAGAACATCCGAATCAAACATTAACATCATCCATCATGATCATCAATTATAATACATCTAGTCTTAGATCTATCAGTTGAGTATCACAACGTGTTCATCAAATGCTCTATCGTTATGCGAACCCCAACATTAAACATTAAGTAATCATAGCATCAACAGATCATAACATCATCAAATCATCAAGCATTACAAGCGATTTAAACCGAACAACGGTGATCATGTACAAACAGTTTCGTATCGTCGTACCATCATTATCAAGTTTCAGTATATATATATCATCGCACGAACATGACCAACAGTTGCATATAGTTTCATGTATGCACTCACTAAACAAGTTTACAAAAACGTTCACGTATAAGCATGGTGCCATGTACACATGAATTCACAACTCAAACCGAATCCGTGACGAATTTTATAACTAGAACTACGAACGAGAGAGAGAGATCGAGATTTTACCGGTGCTCGTCAGAAGTCGAACTCGCCGGAGAAGACGATGGTGGTGGCCGGTTCGTCGTAGGATCTTGAGTGAGAAGGGAAGAGTTGCGACGGTGGGGTGGGGGTCTTCTTGTTGCCGTAGGGTTTGTGTTTTTGTGTGATGGTGAGATGGTTATGCGTATACATATATAACCCACGTAAATTAATGGCTGAATCCAAAAAGGAGGCGGTGGAATTTGTGGGTGTGGGCCGAAACATGAGATGAGGTGGGTTGAAAATTTAGGTTGCATGGACTGTTGAGGTGTGGGCTTCCCATACAAACGTGGGAAGGGGGGTTGTGATTGGGTTCCATATTTTCACTTATGTAATAGTGTTATCATTATTATTATTAAGTTATCAACTATATAATATAAATGTACTACTCAAGTTATAGTTCCGTTTAGCCCGATACGATAACGATTTGGCTTCAAGTATTTGTTTATATGAAAATACATTAGGCAAGTGTAATTAATTCGTCACACACGTTCATGCGCTTATATGGGATTAGTATAACGGTGTTAACCTCAAAAGTACGGGTTGTCACATCATCCCCAAGTTGAAAGAAATTTCGTCCCGAAATTTAGCACGTAGCTACTGAGGAAGCTGGATAGATTGTGTGGTTTCCTGGTTTTTCTTGGGGTGTCACATCATCCCCAACTTGAAAGAAATTTCGTCCCGAAATTTAGCAAACAGTCACTGAGGAAGCTAGTTTTGTTGAGCGTTTTCGCGGGGTGTCACATCCTCCCCTGCTTGAAAGAATTTTCGTCCCGAAAATTGTTCTAAAACAATGGCTTGAAGTGAGTTACGACGAACTCGATCTATAGATACCTTACAACGCTTGGGGGGGGGGGTAATCTTTTGATCAGTGGAAATCATGGTATGGTTGTTAGCGTTTCGTTATATCAGTTGCCAATTAAAGAAACAGGGAATTAATGAGGTTCGTACGAAGAATCGAGCGAAAACAGGGGTCCATTAATAACCGAAGGATTCGACCAGCTAATCTATTGTCTAGAAGTAATTTCCAGTAGTGGTGCATAGCGGCATGGCACAATAGGGAAGTTCGTTACATCACGGTCGCGCGAGTGTATTATTTGTCCAAAACAGACTTTGGTGGGTAAGGTTGCGAGTTGCAAAACGACAAACGCATGTAACTGTGGCTGCTTCGTTTCTGGTGACGATGACAGGCGAAGGTGATAGGGTTCGTCAACCGGGATGCGTAGGTGTAGTTCTCCTAAACCCAAGTTCGTTTGAGCCAGGTCTGGTCTTCATGAATGTTGACGTGCAAACCGAATGTACGGAGGGTCAGATGGTGACGTCATGTCGAGACAGTCGTATGGATAAATAAAACGCATAAAACAGTTGTCGTATTGGGGTGAGGAGAAAACATGAAAAGAATTTGATCACTACTTGTCAAGTTTAAAGTAAACAGTTGAGTGTCAAAGCAAGCACACTAGGGCTAATAAGGGCAAACATGCTACTACGTTAACTAAGCATACCATAAACAATGCACCATGCAAATGTAACTAACAAGTAGGTAACATAAACATAGACCATACCATCTAAAGTGTTGAGTCTTGCACGTGGAGCGAAGCGTCGTTGTGGATCGTTGAGAGCACTGTTCTGGTTATAGTCTGGTTTTAATAAAACGTTTTCCCATATTAAAACCTAGTTCTCTATAACCAATGGCTCTGATACCAATCTGTCACACCCCCAAAATCCACACGCGGAGTACCACCGCTTGGAGGCGTGACTGACCAGGATCAAGCCATCAATTATATTGAACATAGTGTATAATAATTAAAGTGATTCGTAAAACCCAATTCAATATAATCGATGTTCAAACCAAACTTTGTTTAAGTAGCGGAAGCATGTAAGTAAACCCAACTTAAGTAATAAAGTATGAAATATCATAAGTGTTTAACGAAACATTCATAATCCATGCCCACAACGACCTGCTCCTCCTTGTGCAAGCTCCATAAGTACCTAAGGTCCTGCAAGGCATGCAGCAGAGAGTCAACAACTAGTTGAGCGAGTTCACAGTTAATAGTCCAGTAATCGTAATAGTATAGTAAGCCTTGTGTTCGTTCATTAAGTCATGTATCGTATTAGTTTCCATCGCGGCCCTCTAGGCATGTATGCGAAGATTAGGGGAAGTTTTCCCAAGTATTCTAGACTATGTATATTTGTATCGCGGCCACCCTGGCATGTGTGCGAAGTTTTAGTATATAGTTCGCGGCCTTTCCAAGGCATGTGTGCGAAGATCAGTCATAATATCGCGGCCAACCCCTGGCGTGTGTGCGAAGATCAGTTCAATTGGTATACTAGTCTAGGTCGTATCTCATCATTACCCTTCCTCACCCTGAGGACCATATCATTAAATTCTATCATCTGAGTAAGTACGAATAAATAATCAAAACCCATTCCCACCCTGGGAACCCCATGCCTTGGCTATGTGAACTCACCTTGGTTTGCTCGGCAGATACACAAAAAGGTTTCTTGAACTAAGAATGATCAATCACGTCCTAACAGGGTTTCAGTACCAGTCAGTTACTTACACACATAAATCACATAACTCTACTATGCAAGTATGAACAAGCTTGGCACGTATTATCACACGAGTTATAGCGAGCATTCAAGTTATATACATATATACACGTTCACATCACAAATTCATAGTTATCAATCACCCACTAGCATTCAAACCGATTTATCATATGTCAACACGTGCACTAGATTTGTAATACTTGTTTCATAACCAGTCATCTTGATCACCAATATGCAGTACCACTATTTTTCACCATCATATGACATCACCCCTATTTCAAGTATTCAATTGTGCATGACCAGGTTGTACAATAAGCATTCAAGGTTGTACACTTCACAAAATAATGTCCTTATATGCATGTATCTTTATATAATGATAGAACTCAAATCTTTTACAGAATTATCTCTATAGTCGACAGAACCACTAGATTGGTTAAAACAACAATTACCCATCATGCTACCTCCTAAAATTTAACAACACAATACTAACCATACGGGACACTTTTTGTTATGAACTTAACCTTATCTACTCCAGAACATCCGAATCAAACATTAACATCATCCATCATGATCATCAATTATAATACATCTAGTCTTAGATCTATCAGTTGAGTATCACAACGTGTTCATCAAATGCTCTATCGTTATGCGAACCCCAACATTAAACATTAAGTAATCATAGCATCAACAGATCATAACATCATCAAATCATCAAGCATTACAAGCGATTTAAACCGAACAACGGTGATCATGTACAAACAGTTTCGTATCGTCGTACCATCATTATCTAGTTTCAGTATATATATATCATCGCACGAACATGACCAACAGTTGCATATAGTTTCATGTATGCACTCACTAAACAAGTTTACAAAAACGTTCATGTATAAGCATGGTGCCATGTACACATGAATTCACAACTCAAACCGAATCCGTGACGAATTTTATAACTAGAACTACGAACGAGAGAGAGAGATCGAGATTTTACCGGTGCTCGTCAGAAGTCGAACTCGCCGGAGAAGATGATGGTGGTGGCCGGTTCGTCGTAGGATCTTGAGTGAGAAGGGAAGAGTTGCGACGGTGGGGGGAGGGGGGTCTTCTTGTTGCCGTAGGGTTTGTGTTTTTGTGTGATGGTGAGATGGTTATGGGTATACATATATAACCCACGTAAATTAATGGCTGAATCCAAAAAGGAGGCGGTGGAATTTGTGGGTGTGGGCCGAAACATGAGATGAGGTGGGTTGAAAATTTAGGTTGCATGGACTGTTGAGGTGTGGGCTTTCCATACAAACGTGGGAAGGGGGGTTGTGATTGGGTTCCATATTTTCACTTATGTAATAGTGCTATAATTATTATTATTAAGTTATCAACTATATAATATAAATGTACTACTCAAGTTATAGTTCCGTTTAGCCCGACACGATAACGATTTGGCTTCAAGTATTTGTTTATATGAAAATACATTAGGCAAGTGTAATTAATTCGTCACACACGTTCATGCGCTTATATGGGATTAGTATAACGGTGTTAACCTCAAAAATACGGGTTGTCACAACGGCTTGATCAGTGTGAGTAACCATGGCGAAGTTCTGAGAAGCCTTTCGCTTCTTTGACTTCTTAGGGGATCCAGTCTGTTCATCCATGGTCTTTGATTCCTCGATTGGTTTCGATTCCTCGACCGGTTTCTTGTCACCCTTTCGGAAAAGCTTACGTTTCCTGATCTGAGATTCGGTTAGGGTAGCAGATAATTCAATGGCCTGTCTAACTGTGGTAGGATTACTACCAGTAACAATGTCCTGAACTGAGTCAGGGAGACCATCAATGTATTTCTCGATCGCCTTATCCAAAGGCGTAACCATGGAAGGACACAACAGGCTCAGCTCCTCATATCGATCGGTGTAGGCTCGATGTTCACCGTTGTCTTCCTTAAGATCGTCGAATTCTCTTTCCAAGGCCCTGATCTCATGACGAGGACTGAATTCCTTCATCATCAGGGCTCGAAGCTCTTCCCACGTTTGAGCCAGTGCCACTTCGGCACCCCTATCTCTCATCACACCGTTCCACCATGTCAAAGCCCTTTTCTCAAAGACACTGGATGCGAAATCTACCTTTCACTCGTTTGGGCATTGAACATGTCTGAAGGTGCTCTCTAGACTTTCGAACCATTGCAGAAGTGCAGTCGCTCCTTGAGTCCCAAAAAACTTTGATGGCTTAGCTGAGTTGAACGTCTTGAAGTTGCAAGGGGCATTATTGTTGTTGAGAGCTTGGTTGCATTGAGCAACGATGTTCGGGATTGCAGCAGTCATTTGCTGCGTAATGATAGCTGCCAGTTCTTCATTAGGTATCTGATTGTCGCGTCGTGGAGGCATTCTAAAAGGGAAACAAGAGAGAGAAACAAGTGAAATGGCATTGGGTAAGAATAGGAAATTACCGACCAAAAGCATGGGTGATGGTCATTTGTTTGAACCACGAAGCAAACAAACGAAACACAAAGGCTGAATCAAAGTAAATAGGTCCCCATAATGTATCGCGAAGACATGCTCGCCTATAAGTGGACACTCACCCCAAGAGTTCCCAGGTAAGAGTGACCGGTCCGATACTGTGGATTTGTACGAACACTCTAGCCTTAGACAGAAAACTCAGGGTTCAGGCACCCACTCTTCCAGTTTGCACGTGTTCACATTATTTAGACCCAAACTTTGACGAGTTTGAAAACTCAAAAGGCACTAAGCCAAATATGAGTCAAACTGGAAGGGTTCAAAACCTTATAATAAATCATCCTAGAACAGATGATTAGTTTTCAAGGCAGATCAAATTTATGTTCTTATTGTGGTTGCCACTTAAGGATAAGTGACGGTATTGTTTTATGACTAAACGCAAGTAAACTCGCGTTAGGGCCCTAGGAAGGTTATAGTCTAGGTCGAAGCATTACTAATAACCTAATTCTCTATAACCATTGGCTCTGATACCAACTTTTCTGTCACACCCCAACCACGTAAAACAACAAAACGTGGCGGAAACGTCGGGGAGTGTTGTAACAGAATCATTGTTTCACAACCATGGATTAAACAAATTTCGTTTTATTGAATTAAATGAGTTACAATGTCTTAACAATAAAGAAACATAACAAAATTAACTAGTCTTGCATCTTTTAATGTCACTAAGGTCTCGTCCAATCCTATGTGAGCATGCATCAATATCATCATCAAATATCATCAACTATTGTACCTGAAACACATGTGAAAATACGTCAGCATAAAAATGCCGGTGAGTACATAGGTTTTATGAAAAATAGGATCCATGATTTAGGTTTAAGAAAATGTTTAACCAAAAACTTGTCATGAATCCAGTTTAAGTGTTTTGCTTTTATAAAACGTTTGAAAATCGATGATAGATATGTATAGTTAAAGGAATGATGTAAGGTTAAATGAATAACCAAGTAAAAATGAGTTTGTATAAAACAAACTATTTTGTAAAACAATGTCTTGTGAAAAATATGTTATTTGTGTAAAAATGTATAAATCCAAATGAATGATTTAAATAACGCTACGCCATGTAATATAATACAAGCACTTATATATAGGAAGTACCAGCGGCGTATCCACCATGCTTGTATCACATTACACACGTCTCGTTACTCAAATCACTTACCCACATAAACCACCAATGTAAATTGCCCATGTCTAAACCGTTGTCAAATGTCAATCAAGTATTGTGTAAACAAAATGTCATGTATGGCAAGTGAAATATGTAACAACCAAACCATAGGTAAGAATGCACAAACAATGTACTAAGTATGCGACAGATGGACATACATAGTATGATACCAAGTATAAGATGTCTTGTAAAACGATGTACTAAGTATGATGAACATACATAGCATGAAATGTTATGTAAAACGATGTACTAAGTATGCACACAATGGGCATACATAGCATGTGATGTAAAATGTACTAAGTATGATGAACATACATAGAATGAAATGTTATGTAAAACGATGTACTAAGTATACACACAATGGGCATACATAGCAAAAACATAATGAAATCATGTACTAATAGTGTACTAATGAACATAGCAAGTATATGATATAAAAGCATGAAATCATGAAAGTAACAAGTAGGCACATGTGTTTCACCCCAAAATGTTTGAAAAACAGTAAAAGAGGGGTCTATGTACTCACTTGAGGGTGCTTAGAAGTCTTAGGATTACCACCAAGCAAAGCTAGAAGGTCACGGAATCAAACGGCACCTATATAGGTATCTACATTAATAAACGGACCTATCGGAGGATCGGGTAGTACAAGGGTTCGTAAACCAAATAAGTATGGGAACTTATGTAATATGGTTTAACAAAGCCTACGTACTAAAACGAAACCTATCCTAAGTGCTTTTGACCCATTACGACCCGTTTAGGTAGCTTATGCCACTTTAACGCGTCGTTTGCGTAAAACGCGTTTGGAATGCCTAACTAGTTCTATGACAAGCAAGATATGCCTTAACATGTTTAATATTGTTGTTAAATCAGTTTAGATGTCAAAAATTTCGTTACATAGACTTAAAATGAATTTATGCGTAAAAAGGGCATTTTGGTAATTTACCTAAGGCATATAAACTACCTATCATATAACTAACTAAACGTCGTGACCATAAGGTATAACCTCGGAAGGTTATTCCCTATACAACTATGGTCACCTAATGTGTTTGGTCGGATCCTAAAGATCGACCAATGGGTCGGGTTCGTAAGCATAAGCGATTGATTAGATCGCTTACCTTTACGACCATAAACAAGCACAAATCTAAAAGCGACGAGCTAAACATGCTAGAACATGTTTAGTAAAGTTAGAAAACAGGTTTGGTACTAAAACAAACGGTTTTAATACCCTAGAGTAGTTTGGTTACAAAATACGCGAGAAAACGCATTTTGGCCGAAACTACGACTCGTCACTGAGCCTAGATAACGTGGTAATCAGTAGGTATAGTTACTAGGGACTATAACCATCGTGATTACGCTCACGTTATGAAGTTCAAACGAACTTCGCATTGACCATAAATTGGTTAATGTAGAAAGTCAAACGCAGTTTGACTTTAACGCTAAAACGAATGAAAAACGCGAAAGAATACTTACAGAAGGTCCCCGCAAGATTCGAACCCGATTCACTCTCAGGTAGGAAGCATATACTTCCACTTAGAGAGTGTAGAATCAGATTCAAATGTGAGGAAGAATGAA
This sequence comes from Helianthus annuus, assembly GCF_002127325.2. Classification (NCBI taxonomy): domain Eukaryota; kingdom Viridiplantae; phylum Streptophyta; class Magnoliopsida; order Asterales; family Asteraceae; genus Helianthus; species Helianthus annuus. The sequence continues at coordinate 163,187,753 of NC_035442.2, forward strand.
ATGGGTGAGGGGTATTTATAGATTTCCTTGAACCGTTAAGATCGTTCGTCGAAAAACCTGATTTGATCTAGACCTTTCATGTGGGCACATGGTTTTCAAAAACCATGGGAGCCCCTAATGTGGACTATGTTCATTGAATGCGATCCCATGGTTTTGCAAAACCATGGGTGAAAACCATTAACACTTCAAAATGGACTAGGTTCATTGAATCTGCCAGAAATTTCAAAAATGGTCCCTACACTTGTAAAACTTGATTTTTTTGGCACTTTTAAACCCCTTTAACCTCATTTCAAGGCTCTAAAATGATATTAAAGTATAGGGAACTTAAAATATGCTCAAAGACATCACGGATGTCGGTTCGTTTGGTCGCACGGTTGCGTTATTCGCTTAATTACGACGGGAGTCGTAACGAACGCAAAAACGATCCAAATTAAGCGACGAATGGAATTTATCATACCAAACACTAAAATAAAATATTTTAATGCTTACATAAATTTTTGGATATCCAGAAGTATTCAGAACGTAAAATATGCGCGGCACTTTTTGACGCTTTTAGTCCCTGAATGAGCATAAAGTTTATTTTTGCGCACCAAACACCTCAAAGCCTATTTCTAAGCTATGTAAAGGATATTTAGGGCATATTTAACTTATGATCAAGTTCCGGAAGGTCTGTTACAGTACAAATTGACATACTTTCGCAGTTTGTCGAATTTAGTCCCTGTAAGCGAATAAACTTGATTTCGGCATACCAAACCATTCAAAACTTATTTCTAAGTTATGTAAGGGTTATTTAAGGTATGTTAAGCCTATTTCACTGTCCCGGAGTGTTTGTTGCATTAAACTGGTTATATTTACGCATCAGATCGCGTATAATCTTCAAGAAAGCGATTTAAAGCCCGAAATCGAACAAGAATTGATATGTGCAAAAGATACACATGTTTATACAAATCCCAACTATGAAATACAATATTTCATTGGTTTGGTATTTGTTTGATGGTCGTGGTGACACAGGTGTCACAGGAGCCAATATGAATCGTATCTGCAATTGGAAGTCGGTGTACGACATTTTTGAGTCTAGGTTGGCTCTTTGGAAGGCGACTCTCCTCTCTATCGGGGGAGAATTACCCTTATCCGGTCCGTTCTTTAGAGTTTGCCTATTTACTTTTTCTCGCTCTTCAAAGCTCCGGTCAAAGTGGTTAGCGACTTGGAAGGCTTGATTAATTAAATTTTATGGGGTGGTTCGTCTGAAGTTAAAAAGACGCACTGGGTGGCTTGGAATAAAGTGGCGTCATCGAAGAAAAACGGGGGCCTGGGAATTAGTAAACTTAATTTCGCTAATCTAGCCCTTCTTAGCAAATGGGGTTGGAGATACAAATGTGAGAAGAATGTATGTATCACATGCATGAATGAAAGTATGAGCATAAGTTTAAGTATGAATATGCATGTAAGTATGAGTATAAACATAAATCTTATGAGTAATATGAGTATAAATATAAGCATAAAAGGTATGATTATAAGTATGAAGCGTATGAGTATATGTGTAGGCACGATTAATAAAGCTACGTATATAGTGTATGTTGAAGTATAACGAATTCGGCCATATACAATGCTTGAGAATTTGAAAATGTAAACCGAATGATGTAAGCGAATTCGCCACGAGGTGATGATTAAAACGTGTGGTATGATTTACATGTATAGTTGTTTGAGTTTATCGAATCAAAATAGATTGAGTTGATGGGGAAGGTAGAGTATAGTTTGTATAGGTAAGGGAACATAAAGTACCCATTGGTCAAGCATAATGTATTTTGTAATGAATGGAATGCCACTTTTGTTCCAAAATAGTTTACGTAAACCGAAGATGATCGGTCCCATGAAGTCTTCTTGCCCACGTGGTTTATAAATTGGTGTAGGAAAAAGGCTTTCGATAAAAAGTAAGTCCGTTTCATTAAACAAGAAATTATGAATTTAGGAGGTTCTTTGTGAAATCGAGGATCCTTAGAAAATAAATTTAGCAAAAGGGTGTAGTGATTGTTAAAAGTTTTATCAAATGATTCGTTGATGTTGAAAAGAGTATTTGGTAAAACGACCATATAACATCTATGAGGTCTTATAAGTAATTGGGAAAAGGTTAGTTTGATTTCGTTTAAGAGTGGAAGTCTCTAGTATGATGATATAATGTGAACGTGTTTTAGTAAATAAATTGGATGTGAAGTTCATGGGCAAGAGATTCATTAGACCGATTAAATTGATAGGTGGCATTTCGTAAGGTTTGGAAATTCGTGTAGTAAAACGTTTAAGACATGATTAAGAATCTCGTGTATATGGTTTATGTGAAATATATAATGGAATAAGGAATACGTTTGATAAAATAATAAATTTTGAAAGTCGCATAAGGAGTGATTTGATTTATGATAAGCAATTTAGGTATATAATATGATCGAGTTTGCATAATAAGATATTTGGAAGAGACGTTTTGGTAACGCTCACCTAGGTAAGGGAATCACCCCTAACTCGTTGGTGAGGTCGTTTTAAGAAAAGGGGAGTGGAGTTAATCGTCAAGGTAAGGTAATCACTCCTATCTCGATGATATGTCCTCACTCGTTGTTACAAGGAATACGAACTTAAACTATATGAAATCATGCATATGTATAAATGTATGGAAAGATTCAATATGATGTGTGTGTGAGAAAAAAAAAACGTCGAAGGTAAATTCGAATTTGAAAGACTGCGTCGTATAAATAAATAGTAGAGCACGTGCTTGATTAAAATTTGGGATGGTTCCAAAACGGAACTTTGACTAACCAAAGTGGTCGAAAAGTCTTTCGAGTTTGAGGAGCATGCTTTGGACTAATAGGTGAAATACTCTCGCCGACAAGTCGGTTAACGGTATTTACCCTTCCAGTTACTACATGTCACAAATCGATCGAAATCTCGAGACTTGGCGGGATCTATGAAAACAAAAGATCGAGGAGTGGAACTAGTCGACAAGGTGCGGGTTTCACCCCTAACTTGACGATTTCGTATCCCAAGTGTGTTTGGTACTCGTTGGGTCAAAAGTTAATTTCGACCCTTTGACGAGGGTCCACTAGAATTTGAAATTTGAATTTCTCCATCAAGGTGAGGATTTCACTCCTAACTTGGTAGTGAATTTCGTGTAAGAAAAGAAAAGTAGAAGGATTGAGAGTCATTCACCAAATTGTGGGTTTCACGCCTATTTTGGTGAAGTCATCTCGTTTATGTATTATGAGTGTTTTTGGATTTAGAAATATCGAGTAAAATGCATGAGGGAAAGAGTATGTTAAGGAAATAAACAAACAAATATAAACGCACAATGAAGCATATCAAGAATAGCACATAATGAGTGGGACAATAAAACATGTATTAGCACATAATAAAGCAAGTATAGTATGTCAAGTGTTAACACATAAGCGACATATATGCTTAAAAGATCAAAAGAGAATAAATAAGAGCAAATAAGGTAGCATGCAAGTAGTTTCAAGTAAAACATAAGAATAAAGCTCTAAAACTATAGACTAGGTTAAAGCATTCCTACTTTCCCTAATTCCCTATAGTTATGGCTCTGATACCAATCTGTCACACCCCAACCAATGGCGGAAACATCGGGATGAGACGAAGTGTGAAGATTGCTAGAGACATCATAACGCTATTTGTGACAATATTTAATTAACCGATTTCATTTCATAATTCATTTGTCAACATTACAAAGAAATCAAATAACGTCAAGTTCAAATGAATTACAATACAACATAATCAAAATTGATACAACGATTAAACCTAAACGTCTATATGTGTATCTAGGCATCAACGCTACTTCATTTCATAGCATCATCATCCTCAACCTGTAACATGTTTAAAATAAAGTTCAATGCAAAAGCGAAGGCGAGTATACAAGTTTAAGCATAAGTGTAAGTATAAGTATAAAAGTTTAAAACGAATCCACATGGCAACTTAGTTTATACGAGATCAACCTATCGTGGCATGCAATATTTCTAGCCAACCTCTGTTTACGCAAGAAAGTTTAATTAATTCAACATGACCCAAGTTTAAGGGGGGCGGTGCGTTACTCCTATAGCGCTATACATGTCGAAGGGAGGCTCGTGAGAGCTAATGACTAAAACATATCACATAAGTATGGTCCACGTAAGCATCAAGTATCATAACATAGTATTCATGTATAAGGATTGTTTTGTGCATTGCATAAAGAATAAGTTTAAGTGTAGTTTAATAGTAAAACATGTTACACCCCAAAAAGTGGTAAACATAAAAAGGGGTTGCGAGTATACTCACAAATTTAGATATGCTTTCCGATTATCCAATGTGACGAAGTTGATGAGGTTAGAAGGTTGAATATGTTCGTTTAGGGACTTAGGAAGTTAAAACACAAGAATATATGTATTCAAAAGTAATCATCCTTTAACACCAAGTACTTGTTCTTGACACTATGAAACCTCAAGGGTTAATGTTTTCATGAGTAGTATACTCATTAGAATCGTAACAAGTCTTATGTCTTGGATGATGTATTCTAATACTTTGACGAATGAACACAAGTCCACCATCAAGAGTTCGAATAGTAAATATATGTATAAGTATTATATGTATTATTTAGTCCAATAATCAAGCATGAGGTAGAAGATAAATCTTCATTTAGGTACCTCTATTGTGTCATAGAATTCATGTAGGAGGTAGGAAGAACAAGCTTCCATTTAGGTACCTCTTATGGTTCACCACTACACTTGATGTAAAAACATACAAGGAGGGTCATGAACTAATATCATTACAAGAATAAGAAATATCTACACTATGAGAAATCATCAAGGGATGTGGGGATTTTATGTTGGACAACCCAAGTTAGTCCACAATCACACCTTTATCAAGCTTGAAGCTTGAACACCACTTGTGGGTTAAAAACCCTAAATAAAACAGAAAGTATTTGAGGGTTATCCTCTAATTTTGTATGTCTCAACCTTGTTTTTAAGCCTAACTAACCATGGGAGTGGTTATAAGCATAAGGACATAGGTTTGAGTGAGTTAAACTCGTGTCTAACCAAAGATTAATGAAAACAAACTTAAACAGTGGACTTTGAAGCCTTTTTGCCCGAGTTCCAGGGACTTGTTTGCTGTGAAACACCCCTAGAATCGAAGCCAAGGTCAAGCCAAGCGTTCCGGAAAAAGAATGAGCTAAAACGGACGAGAAATGAAGAAGTTATGCCCATTTTCGTAAAGCTCGATGAATCTGTCCGAACTTTGATTTGCAGCAACGTTTTTGAGTGATTGAGAGAGTTGTGAGGGTGTTTCTAAAGTGTAAAAGACTTGGGAGGCCTTGGGTATTTATAATGAAGTGATTAGGGTTGAGTTTGGTGGGTTATTAATTGCTAAAACGAGTTTAAAACTCAAAAGAAACTCAAAACCGCGCCTAAATTGCGAGCTGGGAGGTTTTATGCGCGCTGGCTTCTTTGGCGGGCTGCGAGTTTAAAGATTTTGCGGCTGGGGATTCAACAATCTGAAGGTTGTGGTGGAACGGTTGTGCGCGTGTGTGTTGAAGTGGATGACCCGGGTTCGACTCCCAGCCATGCCCTTTTTTATTGTTTTGAAATTTATTAGTTTCCAAACATTGCACATTCAGTCCCTGAGGTTTAGTTTAGCAAATTTGCACAAACAACCCCCAAATTTAATTAACCAAGTTATATTATAGAAGAAAAAGAAAACTAACTTTATAGGTTAACTATGTTAGTTTACTAACTTTAATACTTAACGGGACTATCTAGATATTATAAAATAAACTTTTTTTTTATATATAATAATATTAATTAATTTAATTAACTAATTAAAATAGGATCGATAAATAACCATATTTATGAACGAATTAAAATTAGGATAAAAATCCTTCAGCGATTATTTATTTTACGAAGCTTTCGAGTCTCATTATTTTAAGAGTTTTAACTAGTTTAACGAGTAACGAGTTTCGTTGATTAATAACGAACCAAAAGTCTTGGATAATATACCGGTTGCAACGAAAGACGGCATACGAGAGTACAAAGTTTCCAAAAATAGGATTTCAAGCAAAGGTTCCCAAATATAGGAAGTACAAAAACGCAAGGTGTTACAGTCTCCCCTCCTTTAGGAAATTTCGTCCCGAAATTTATTTAAGAGGAAGGCTTGAAAGAGTTTTGGCAAAAAGGTGATCATTAAGAATTGAGACATGGAAGGTTTGAAATGTTTTGAAAAGTATGAAGTTTTGAAGACGACAAGGTCAAGTACTTTGAATAAAGTGATAACGGTCTATGAAGTACGTTTACACAAACAAAAAAAAAATAAAAAAAATAAGGATACAAAGACGGTTTTAAAGTTAAAGAGATAAGTGAGGATTCAAAAGTTTAAACAAACTTGATTCGTGAACGAGGTTCGTATGAAAGAAAGGATAATGGAGAATAATAGGAGTATGGGAATGAATGATTGACTCTTAACGAATGCAAGTATATGAATGATATAAGTATTGGATTGACGAAAGTAGCGTGTTAAAGATGAAGTGTCTTCGTGGATAATCGGATATAATGCGTTTGTGTGTTGTTTAAAGTTCGTATTAGGTCCAAAGGTCTGCAAAACACTGAATTTCACATAGCACGTTTTACGAAAGTTTGGTAATGTGGTGAAAACACTTATATATAGCAAGTACCAGCGGCGTATCCAACATGTTTTGACCATGTTATGTTTGTTTCATATTTGGTGTCGTGTTACGTTCCGTGTCTTACCATAAACAGTAGTACACTCTATGGTTCTCATGAGCCAATCACTATAATCCCGTGTGCACCCGCGATTATTTTGATCGTCGCATGATCCGCATAGCTTGTACTAGTTGTGTATGAATCAAGGTATACATAATTTAAAAAGTAAAAAAAAAAGTGTGTATGTGTAAGAATATAGTATATAAGCAAGTCCATGCTTAAGTATGTATGGGACCCACGTAAGCGAATCACTCGGATTACGCTCGCGTATGGGTATGAATGTATGTATCACATGCATGAATGAAAGTATGAGCATAAGTTTAAGTATGAATATGCATGTAAGTATGAGTATAAACATAAATCTTATGAGTAATATGAGTATAAATATAAGCATAAAAGGTATGATTATAAGTATGAAGCGTATGAGTATAAGTGTAGGCACGATTAATAAAGCTACGTATATAGTGTATGTTGAAGTATAACGAATTCGGCCATATACAATGCTTGAGAATTTGAAAATGTAAACCGAATGATGTAAGCGAACTCGCCACGAGGTGATGATTAAAACGTGTGGTATGATTTACATGTATAGTTGTTTGAGTTTATCGAATCAAAATAGATTGAGTTGATGGGGAAGGTAGAGTATAGTTTGTATAGGTAAGGGAACATAAAGTACCCATTGGTCAAGCATAATGTATTTTGTAATGAATGGAATGCCACTTTTGTTCCAAAATAGTTTACGTAAACCGAAGATGATCGGTCCCATGAAGTCTTCTTGCCCACGTGGTTTATAAATTGGTGTAGGAAAAAGGCTTTCGATAAAAAGTAAGTCCGTTTCATTAAACAAGAAATTATGAATTTAGGAGGTTCTTTGTGAAATCGAGGATCCTTAGAAAATAAATTTAGCAAAAGGGTGTAGTGGTTGTTAAAAGTTTTATCAAATGATTCGTTGATGTTGAAAAGAGTATTTGGTAAAACGACCATATAACATCTATGAGGTCTTATAAGTAATTGGGAAAAGGTTAGTTTGATTTCGTTTAAGAGTGGAAGTCTCTAGTATGATGATATAATGTGAACGTGTTTTAGTAAATAAATTGGATGTGAAGTTCATGGGCAAGAGATTCATTAGACCGATTAAATTGATAGGTGGCATTTCGTAAGGTTTGAAAATTCGTGTAGTAAAACGTTCAAGACATGATTAAGAATCTCGTGTATATGGTTTATGTGAAATATATAATGGAATAAGGAATACGTTTGATAAAATAATAAATTTTGAAAGTCGCATAAGGAGTGATTTGATTTATGATAAGCAATTTAGGTATAAAATATGATCGAGTTTGCATAATAAGATATTTGGAAGAGACGTTTTGGTAACGCTCACCTAGGTAAGGGAATCACCCCTAACTCGTTGGTGAGGTCGTTTTAAGAAAAGGGGAGTGGAGTTAATCGTCAAGGTAAGGTAATCACTCCTATCTCGATGATATGCCCTCACTCGTTGTTACAAGGAATACAAATTTAAACTATATGAAATCATGCATATGTATAAATGTATGGAAAGATTCAATATGATGTGTGTGTGAGAAAAAAAACGTCGAAGGTAAATTCGAATTTGAAAGACTGCGTCGTATAAATAAATAGTAGAGCACGTGCTTGATTAAAATTTGGGATGGTTCCAAAACGGAACTTTGACTAACCAAAGTGGTCGAAAAGTCTTTCGAGTTTGAGGAGCATGCTTTGGACTAATAGGTGAAATACTCTCGCCGACAAGTCGGTTAACGGTATTTACCCTTCCGGTTACTACATGTCACAAATCGATCGAAATCTCGAGACTTGGCGGGATCTATGAAAACAAAAGATCGAGGAGTGGAACTAGTCGACAAGGTGCGGGTTTCACCCCTAACTTGACGATTTCGTATCCCAAGTGTGTTTGGTACTCGTTGGGTCAAAAGTTAATTTCGACCCTTTGACGAGGGTCCACTAGAATTTGAAATTTGAATTTCTCCATCAAGGTGAGGATTTCACTCCTAACTTGGTAGTGAATTTGTAACACCCCAAATTTCGTATGTTATAAAATAATATTATTTTCATGATGTTAAATGACGGAAAACGGTAACCGTAAAACGGTACCGTAAGAAAATGATAGTAAGCTTAAATATAAGTGTGTAACTAAGTTAAACAAAGAAAAGAGACCAAGTTAGTGTGGAAAATTAGTAATATGAGCAAACTTTAAAAGTCAAGGGGCTAAATGTATAAATGTGGAATGAAATCTAATAAAAAAAAAGACTAGTTTGTGGGTATGTGTGTGTGCGTACGGGACAAAGAGCAGGAAGGGGGAAACCCTTCTCCATCAAGCTTTGCAAGAAATCCAAGAAATTAAGGAGGATTAAGGCTAGGTCTTTGATGCATGAGTTTAGATTCATGATTCCTTAAGTGTTCTTGACATCAAGTAAGTCAAAATTCATGATTTGGTAATGTTTGATTTAGTGGGTTATGTGAAATTGTGAATCCGTATGGAATCAAACACGAATGCATGATGATATGAACATGTAGAAATTGAATTTATGCTTGAATTTCTCTATGATGATGAGTTAGGATAAAACCCACTTGTGTGTCAAAGATGATCAAAATTTATGAAATTCTACATGCTAAAATAGATTAATGTTGATGATATTTTGATGAATAGATGATTTAGAATAATATGTATATGCTCATGGTGGTGAAATGAGAAGTTGAGAATGCTTATGTGGGTCAATGGATGAACTAGGTAAGACATCCAAGAATCTAATCCTCTATGATAAATGACGTTGATATTAAAAGGTTCATGAGGAGTCGAGGTTAAGTAATCAGATTATGTTGATAAATGCACGAACGGGTCAAATAGTTAGAAAAGGGTAATATGTCGAATGCACGTAAGTTAAGAATTTCCTTAATCCGGAGGTAGGATTTTAAGTTGATATGATAGAATATGAATTTACAAGCATGTAGGAAGAAACAGGAGGTTAAACGGGTAAACGGTTCAAAAGTTATGCGCGTTTTAGTGCGTACGGACGACGAAACGGAACTGCAGAAAACTGCAGTTTCTAGAGGGCGTCGCCGACGGGTATGGGGGCGTCGCCGACGGGCTCCAGAAAGTGAATTTTTTTGCTGACGGGTTAATTTCCTGTCTACGGGTTTTTGGGCTACGGGCAAATGCAAGGCCCGTCGCCGACGGCCCTAGGGGCGTCGGCGACGGCCTCCCCAAGTTCCAAAAGCTGAAATCTTGTTATTTAAGTTAATTTATGTATCGTAGGCTTCGGTTTGTCATCCGTGGTCTACGACGGACCTTCCAAACATGATTTTGATGGTTCCTTAGATGTTTATGAGCTATAAAGCTAAGTCTAATACCCATGTAAATAATGTATGATTATGTAAGAGGTACGCGTGATCTAGCACGTGTACATAAAGGTATGCATGTATGTAATGACGTAGGAAAGGTATGAACAAATGTAGATGTGTATGTATGTATGTATAAAGATATGTACGAGCGTATGCAAGTATGTAAAGATGTAGGAAAGGTACGTACGTATGTAGAAGTATATGTATGTATGTAATAAGACATGTATGAGAGTATACACGTATGTAAAAATTGTAGGGAAGATATGTACGCATGTAGATGTGTATGTATGTATGTAATTACGCATCTATGCATAATTTAGTCACGTTGAGGGTTAATGTTATTAATGGTGCACCTTGAGAATGAAAAGTAATGCAGGTACATTATTGAAGCCTCACCAGGAAATGGATACGCATATGAAATGCTTAAAGTTTGAAAGATGACGAAATGTGAAGTGTACACGAATGAATCTTGTTTATATAATGTGTACTAATGTTATGAATGTATGTGGTGAGTGCAGGTTATACGGATAACGGGCGAATTATCACAAGAATTAGAGATCGAAGACCGAGTCACGAGATAGATTGTACGGGAATAATTAAGTATGTACTATTAGTAAACATGACTTATATTTTATCTTTGTAAAAGATACATTTTAAAACGAACTTTCAAGTAAGTCAAGACGTTTGTAATGAAAGAAATTTTATGGCACGAATTTCCGCTGCGACTTTTGACAAATACGAATTAGGGCGTAACAAGTTGGTATCAGAGCCCTGGTTTGAGAGAATCAAGTAACAGGAGGTAAATACTTGAACTCAAACCGGTGTGCTCTCGTGACCAAGAACCCGTACAATCTAAGACTCGATCGAGGCCTAAATGCAAAAGCGAATGTAAGTATGTATTAGATTATGTATTTGAAGGAAACTAATAGTATGTTATGTGCAAGGTAAGCTTAAGAGTTTGAAGAGGGTGATCCGTGAATGCAGAATAGGATGAACGCCAAGGCGGGCGAAGGTGCAAATAGGCAAATTAACCCCAGGTACACAATACTAATATGTATGAGTACCGACGTCAAAATAAAAAAAAAGAAGGGGTCTCCTTGGGAGGGTAATTATTAAACGAAAGACCATGATGTGGTCTTGGGGAAGTTTTAGAAATATGCACGAAACTGAAGCCCATCTCTCGGGCATAAGGCGATGATTACACGAAGGCACGAAACTAGTGTGTGGATTGCGCACCTGGCCAGTACGCAAGAAGCATATGACGTTCGTGAGACCGTGGCAATTATTGCAGGTATGCCGGGTAGAACTGGGTAGCAGGTGGGCGCTATGTTGTAGCGAATGCGAAATAGCAAACCATTGCGGATTTGGTTATGCTAACGAAGGTTATGATAAGCTATGCGAGCCGACCGGTTCTAGCAAACAAGTCGAGCAAGAATAAGCTACCATCCGTTTTGAACGGGTGACTTTGAATACTCTAATGAATGCTAGAAGCTTAATCCGTTATACGGATAGAAAGAAGAATTTATGTTAAAAGCGAAAAACCCAATTATTTGGGTAGTCGAATGTGTATGCTTAACTCTCTTTGAGAGTGTTTATGCCAAACCCAATTACTTGGGTAGTCGAATGTGTATGCTTAACTCTCTTTGAGAGTGTTTATGCCAAACCCAATTACTTGGGTAGTCGAATGTGTATGCTTAACTCTCTTTGAGAGTGTTTATGCCAAACCCAATTACTTGGGTAGTCGAATGTGTATGCTTAACTCTCTTTGAGAGTGTTTATGCCAAACCCAATTACTTGGGTAGTCGAATGTGTATGCTTAACTCTCTTTGAGAGTGTTTATGCCAAACCCAATTACTTGGGTAGTCGAATGTGTATGCTTAACTCTCTTTGAGAGTGTTTATGCCGAACCCAATTATTTGGGTAGTCGAATGTGTAAGAAAGAAGAAAGCTCATATGTGGATGTTAAATAGAAAGTTACATATTGAATAATACTTCTATGCGAACTGGTGATACTGAATTGAGGGATCGTAACTGTAGAAACTCTGATAGAATATAAGAAACGACAAGTATCGATAAGAAATGCTAACCTTGATGCTCGGCTTGTTGGCCATGTTCATTTGAACAAGGCATTGTAGAAAAGATATGCATGACATAGATAACAATAGTAACCACGGAAATAATGCTTAGTCTTCATGTTAAGTACGGATAAGTAGGTGTAAAAAGGGTGATTTTGGTTGTAATAATAAGTCTTCGAATGATTGCAGTAGGCGTATGATAATATATCGACCCTTCCTATGAGCTTAAAGCTGATCAGAGGTAATGAGGGTAATGGAATGTGTAGGATAGCTCATAGCGAACAAAATGAAGGATAGTATATGAGGTATGAGTAGTATGAAATAATCGATTTATTTCGATTAGTAAATAAAAGAATGTAATATGCGTAAATAGGAAGTTAGAAACAAGCCATAGACTTGGGTTGCACGATTAATAATTGTATACAATTGGAATAAATTCGATGAATGAAACGCTAGTGAGGATATGCGTTAAGAGCTAGTAGTATAAAGTAAAAGACACTAATAAGAGCTCTGGAACAGATTCTGAGTTTCATGGGATTATGAAAGTAACTTACCTAATTTAAGAAGATAAGAAAAATTCGTACGATTATATTTATTCATGGTTAAGATTTTTATGCAAAGACCCCGAATGAGCTATGTTGTAGTGTGCCCATTGAATGAGTACAATAGAAAGGTAAATGTGGGAACGAGAGAGGTTTCGGGGACGAAACCTTCTTTAAGGGGGGTAGACTTGTAACACCCCAAATTTCGTATGTTATAAAATAATATTATTTTCATGATGTTAAATGACGGAAAACGGTAACCGTAAAACGGTACCGTAAGAAAATGATAGTAAGCTTAAATATAAGTGTGTAACTAAGTTAAACAAAGAAAAGAGACCAAGTTAGTGTGGAAAATTAGTAATATGAGCAAACTTTAAAAGTCAAGGGGCTAAATGTATAAATGTGGAATGAAATCTAATAAAAAAAAAGACTAGTTTGTGGGTATGTGTGTGTGCGTACGGGACAAAGAGCAGGAAGGGGGAAACCCTTCTCCATCAAGCTTTGCAAGAAATCCAAGAAATTAAGGAGGATTAAGGCTAGGTCTTTGATGCATGAGTTTAGATTCATGATTCCTTAAGTGTTCTTGACATCAAGTAAGTCAAAATTCATGATTTGGTAATGTTTGATTTAGTGGGTTATGTGAAATTGTGAATCCGTATGGAATCAAACACGAATGCATGATGATATGAACATGTAGAAATTGAATTTATGCTTGAATTTCTCTATGATGATGAGTTAGGATAAAACCCACTTGTGTGTCAAAGATGATCAAAATTTATGAAATTCTACATGCTAAAATAGATTAATGTTGATGATATTTTGATGAATAGATGATTTAGAATAATATGTATATGCTCATGGTGGTGAAATGAGAAGTTGAGAATGCTTATGTGGGTCAATGGATGAACTAGGGAAAAACATGCTTTAATTACTTGTACATTATGCTTAGATGATGGTACGCACACCAAGTGTTTGATGAAATGTCTATGTGACAATAATATAGGAAATTGTATGCAAGTTGTGGGTCAATATGTATAAAGAGTGATAATGATGTGTTTGTAGTAAACTACTATGAAGAAGACGTGTTAGATTGACTCCATGTGGAGATTTTGTTGATTTCATTCCCGGGTAGAAGTGTGCACTAATGGCTTGCATTATGCGTTTAAATGATGTGATGCACACCATTTGATCCGCTAGTTGTGAACTTGAAGTATATGTGAAGCATATGAGAGTCCTAAAAAGAATCATTGTTGGAATAGTATAAGGTTAGCTTAATACGTGTTATAGTGTTAGTTGTGGAGTTATAGAAATACTAGTATGAATGGAATGAATTACGTGTATGTGTGTGTACATAGACAAGTAATTATATGGACATATGTTCTTGAGTTGGAAATTTGTATGCTTGATGGTTGACTTTCTGAAAAGTCAACGAATATGCGAATGGTATGGTTCGACTTATGAATGCTATTGTAAGGTTTAGGAATAAATATGTGTCATGAGTTAGGCTAATAACGTGTTAGACGTGCGTGTGTTTAATACGATGACACGACAGATTACATGAGTTTGAAATGACATGAACTTGGTTACATGTATTATGCTTATTAGAAGTGACTATAGACGTCAAGTATGAATTATGTGATCGATATGATCGTTATCATGCACGATTGTGTATGCTAATAAGAATGTGGTTTCGATGACATGGAAGTATAGGGATCATGTCGAGACGGAATCAAGCACGGAAGACTACGGGTCAAGAAGTGGCGAGGAAACAAATATGAACACGGATGCATGAGGTAAGTGATTCCGAAATCACTTCTTAGTTGTTATGTGATGTTATATGCAATCTAATTATATGTGATAATTGAGGTCAAATAGGAATGAGTTGTATGATGTCAATAAAGTATTAAACGGATCTTAGTTTGATCCAAGCTAGGCAGGTGTGATTAAGAAATTGTAGCTATGTAGTGAGATTGGTTACTCATGCAAGAAATTCCTTTGTTATTAAGGATATAGCATAATTGACTAAAATGCCCTTGATAGGTATATCGGGCAAACGACCTTAGAAGTCGTTTGGAATCAAGATATTCGATTAGTATAATATTTTGGTCAAGCATGAAAATGTGGAGTATGTTTTTGTATGTCATAAACTACTTAATGCATAAATACCCGTAACGGGTCAAGGTAAGCTTCTGACCAAAAATATGTTAAAAATAGGTAAGACATCCAAGAATCTAATCCTCTATGATAAATGACGTTGATATTAAAAGGTTCATGAGGAGTCGAGGTTAAGTAATCAGATTATGTTGATAAATGCACGAACGGGTCAAATAGTTAGAAAAGGGTAATATGTCGAATGCACGTAAGTTAAGAATTTCCTTAATCCGGAGGTAGGATTTTAAGTTGATATGATAGAATATGAATTTACAAGCATGTAGGAAGAAACAGGAGGTTAAACGGGTAAACGGTTCAAAAGTTATGCGCGTTTTAGTGCGTACGGACGACGAAACGGAACTGCAGAAAACTGCAGTTTCTAGAGGGCGTCGCCGACGGGTATGGGGGCGTCGCCGACGGGCTCCAGAAAGTGAATTTTTGTGCTGACGGGTTAATTTCCTGTCTACGGGTTTTTGGGCTACGGGCAAATGCAAGGCCCGTCGCCGACGGCCCTAGGGGCGTCGGCGACGGCCTCCCCAAGTTCCAAAAGCTGAAATCTTGTTATTTAAGTTAATTTATGTATCGTAGGCTTCGGTTTGTCATCCGTGGTCTACGACGGACCTTCCAAACATGATTTTGATGGTTCCTTAGATGTTTATGAGCTATAAAGCTAAGTCTAATACCCATGTAAATAATGTATGATTATGTAAGAGGTACGCGTGATCTAGCACGTGTACATAAAGGTATGCATGTATGTAATGACGTAGGAAAGGTATGAACAAATGTAGATGTGTATGTATGTATGTATAAAGATATGTACGAGCGTATGCAGGTATGTAAAGATGTAGGAAAGGTACGTACGTATGTAGAAGTATATGTATGTATGTAATAAGACATGTATGAGAGTATACACGTATGTAAAAATTGTAGGGAAGATATGTACGCATGTAGATGTGTATGTATGTATGTAATTACGCATCTATGCATAATTTAGTCACGTTGAGGGTTAATGTTATTAATGGTGCACCTTGAGAATGAAAAGTAATGCAGGTACATTATTGAAGCCTCACCAGGAAATGGATACGCATATGAAATGCTTAAAGTTTGAAAGATGACGAAATGTGAAGTGTACGCGAATGAATCTTGTTTATATAATGTGTACTAATGTTATGAATGTATGTGGTGAGTGCAGGTTATACGGATAACGGGCGAATTATCACAAGAATTAGAGATCGAAGACCGAGTCACGAGATAGATTGTACGGGAATAATTAAGTATGTACTATTAGTAAACATGACTTATATTTTATCTTTGTAAAAGATACATTTTAAAACGAACTTTCAAGTAAGTCAAGACGTTTGTAATGAAAGAAATTTTATGGCACGAATTTCCGCTGCGACTTTTGACAAATACGAATTAGGGCGTAACAGAATTTCGTGTAAGAAAAGAAAAGTAGAAGGATTGAGAGTCATTCACCAAATTGTGGGTTTCACGCCTATTTTGGTGAAGTCATCTCGTTTATGTATTATGAGTGTTTTCGGATTTAGAAATATCGAGTAAAATGCATGAGGGAAAGAGTATGTTAAGGGAATAAACAAACAAATATAAACGCACAATGAAGCATATCAAGAATAGCACATAATGAGTGGGACAATAAAACATGTATTAGCACATAATAAAGCAAGTATAGCATGTCAAGTGTTAACACATAAGCGACACATATGCTTAAAAGATCAAAAGAGAATAAATAAGAGCAAATAAGGTAGCATGCAAGTAGTTTCAAGTAAAACATAAGAATAAAGCTCTAAAACTATAGACTAGGTTAAAGCATTCCTACTTTCCCTAATTCCCTATAGTTATGGCTCTGATACCAATCTGCCACACCCCAACCAATGGCGGAAACATCGGGATGAGACGAAGTGTGAAGATTGCTAGAGACATCATAACGCTATTTGTGACAATATTTAATTAACCGATTTCATTTCATAATTCATTTGTCAACATTACAAAGAAATCAAATAACGTCAAGTTCAAATGAATTACAATACAACATAATCAAAATTGATATAACGATTAAACCTAAACGTCTATATGTGTATCTAGGCATCAACGCTACTTCATTTCATAGCATCATCATCCTCAACCTGTAACATGTTTAAAATAAAGTTCAATGCAAAAGCAAAGGCGAGTATACAAGTTTAAGCATAAGTGTAAGTATAAGTATAAAAGTTTAAAACGAATCCACATGGCAACTTAGTTTATACGAGATCAACCTATCGTGGCATGCAATATTTCTAGCCAACCTCTGTTTACGCAAGAAAGTTTAATTAATTCAACATGACCCAAGTTTAAGGGGGCGGTGCGTTACTCCTATAGCGCTATACATGTCGAAGGGAGGCTCGTGAGAGCTAATGACTAAAACATATCACATAAGTATGGTCCACGTAAGCATCAAGTATCATAACATAGTATTCATGTATAAGGATTGTTTTGTGCATTGCATAAAGAATAAGTTTAAGTGTAGTTTAATAGTAAAACATGTTACACCCCAAAAAGTGGTAAACATAAAAAGGGGTTGCGAGTATACTCACAAATTTAGATATGCTTTCCGATTATCCAATGTGACGAAGTTGATGAGGTTAGAAGGTTGAATATGTTCGTTTAGGGACTTAGGAAGTTAAAACACAAGAATATATGTATTCAAAAGTAATCATCCTTTAACACCAAGTACTTGTTCTTGACACTATGAAACCTCAAGGGTTAATGTTTTCATGAGTAGTATACTCATTAGAATCGTAACAAGTCTTATGTCTTGGATGATGTATTCTAATACTTTGACGAATGAACACAAGTCCACCATCAAGAGTTCGAATAGTAACTATATGTATAAGTATTATATGTATTATTTAGTCCAATAATCAAGCATGAGGTAGAAGATAAATCTTCATTTAGGTACCTCTATTGTGTCATAGAATTCATGTAGGAGGTAGGAAGAACAAGCTTCCATTTAGGTACCTCTTATGGTTCACCACTACACTTGATGTAAAAACATACAAGGAGGGTCATGAACTAATATCATTACAAGAATAAGAAATATCTACACTATGAGAAATCATCAAGGGATGTGGGGATTTTATGTTGGACAACCCAAGTTAGTCCACAATCACACCTTTATCAAGCTTGAAGCTTGAACACCACTTGTGGGTTAAAAACCCTAAATAAAACAGAAAGTATTTGAGGGTTATCCTCTAATTTTGTATGTCTCAACCTTGTTTTTAAGCCTAACTAACCATGGGAGTGGTTATAAGCATAAGGACATAGGTTTGAGTGAGTTAAACTCGTGTCTAACCAAAGATTAATGAAAACAAACTTAAACAGTGGACTTTGAAGCCTTTTTGCCCGAGTTCCAGGGACTTGTTTGCTGTGAAACACCCCTAGAATCGAAGCCAAGGTCAAGCCAAGCGTTCTGGAAAAAGAATGAGCTAAAATGGACGAGAAATGAAGAAGTTATGCCCATTTTCGTAAAGCTCGATGAATCTGTCCGAACTTTGATTTGCAGCAACGTTTTTGAGTGATTGAGAGAGTTGTGAGGGTGTTTCTAAAGTGTAAAAGACTTGGGAGGCCTTGGGTATTTATAATGAAGTGATTAGGGTTGAGTTTGGTGGGTTATTAATTGCTAAAACGAGTTTAAAACACAAAAGAAACTCAAAACCGCGCCTAAATTGCGAGCTGGGAGGTTTTATGCGCGCTGGCTTCTTTGGCGGGCTGCGAGTTTAAAGATTTTGCGGCTGGGGATTCAACAATGTGTAGGTTGTGGTGGAACGGTTGTGCGCGTGTGTGTTGAAGTGGATGACCCGGGTTCGACTCCCAGCCATGCCCTTTTTTATTGTTTTGAAATTTATTAGTTTCCAAACATTGCACATTCAGTCCCTGAGGTTTAGTTTAGCAAATTTGCACAAACAACCCCCAAATTTAATTAACCAAGTTATATTATAAAAGAAAAAGAAAACTAACTTTATAGGTTAACTATGTTAGTTTACTAACTTTAATACTTAACGGGACTAATTAGATATTATAAAATAAACTTTTTTTTATATATAATAATATTAATTAATTTAATTAACTAATTAAAATAGGATCGATAACTAACCATATTTATGAACGAATTAAAATTAGGATAAAAATCCTTCAGCGATTATTTATTTTACGAAGCTTTCGAGTCTCATTATTTTAAGAGTTTTAACTAGTTTAACGAGTAACGAGTTTCGTTGATTAATAACGAACCAAAAGTCTTGGATAATATACCGGTTGCAACGAAAGACGGCATACGAGAGTACAAAGTTTCCAAAAATAGGATTTCAAGCAAAGGTTCCCAAATATAGGAAGTACCAAAACGCAAGGTGTTACAAGTTTGGTTACAAAATACGCGAGAAAACGCATTTTGGCCGAAACTACGACTCGTCACTGAGCCTAGACAACGTGGTAATCAGTAGGTATAGTTACTAGGGACTATAACCATCATGATTACGCTCACGTTATGAAGTTCAAACAAACTTCGCATTGACCATAAATTGGTTAATGTAGAAAGTCAAACGCAGTTTGACTTTAACGCTAAAACGAATGAAAAACGCGAAAGAATACTTACAGAAGGTCCCCGCAAGATTCGAACCCGATTCACTCTCAGGTAGGAAGCATATACTTCCACTTAGAGAGTGTAGAATCAGATTCAAATGTGAGGAAGAATGAAATGGGTGAGGGGTATTTATAGATTTCCTTGAACCGTTAAGATCGTTTGTCGAAAAACCTTATTTGATCTAGACCTTACATGTGGGCACATGGTTTTCAAAAACCATGGGAGCCCCTAATGTGGACTATGTTCATTGAATTCCATCCCATGGTTTTGCAAAACCATGGGTGAAAACCATTAACACTTCAAAATGGACTAGGTTCATTGAATCTGCCAGAAATTTCAAAAATGGTCCCTACACTTGTAAAACTTGATTTTTTTGGCACTTTTAAACCCCTTTAACCTCATTTCAAGGCTCTAAAATGATATTAAAGTATAGGGAACTTAAAATATGCTCAAAGACATCACGGATGTCGGTTCGTTTGGTCGCACGGTTGCGTTATTCGCTTAATTACGACGGGAGTCGTAACGAACGCAAAAACGATCCAAATTAAGCGACGAATGGAATTTATCATACCAAACACTAAAATAAAATATTTTAATGCTTACATAAATTTTTGGATGTCCGGAAGTATTCAGAACGTAAAATATGCGCGAAAATGCAAACTTATGCACTTTTTGACGCTTTTAGTCCCTGAATGAGCATAAAGTTTATTTTTGCGCACCAAACACCTCAAAGCCTATTTATAAGCTATGTAAAGGATATTTAGGGCATATTTAACTTATGATCAAGTTCCAGAAGGTCTGTTACAGTACAAATTGACATACTTTCGCAGTTTGTCGAATTTAGTCCCTGTAAGCGAATAAACTTGATTTCGGCATACCAAACCATTCAAAACTTATTTCTAAGTTATGTAAGGGTTATTTAAGGTATGTTAAGCCTATTTCACTGTTCCGGAGTGTTTGTTGCATTAAACTGGTTATATTTACGCATCAGATCGCGTATAACCTTCAAGAAAGCGATTTAAAGCCCGAAATCGAACAAGAATTGATATGTGCAAAAGATACACATGTTTATACAAATCCCAACTATGAAATACAATATTTCATTGGTTTGGTATTTGTTTGATGGTCGTGGTGACACAGGTGTCACAGGAGCCAATATGAATCGTATCTGCAATTGGAAGCCGGTGTACGACATTTTTGAGTCTAGGTTGGCTCTTTGGAAGGCGACTCTCCTCTCTATCGGGGGAGAATTACCCTTATCCGGTCCGTTCTTTAGAGTTTGCCTATTTACTTTTTCTCGCTCTTCAAAGCTCCGGTCAAAGTGGTTAGCGACTTGGAAGGCTTGATTAATTAAATTTTATGGGGTGGTTCGTCTGAAGTTAAAAAGACGCACTGGGTGGCTTGGAATAAAGTGGCGTCATCAAAGAAAAACGGGGGCCTGGGAATTAGTAAACTTAATTTCGCTAATCTAGCCCTTCTTAGCAAATGGGGTTGGAGATACAAATGTGAGAAGAACAATCTTTGGGTTAAGGTGATTAATGCGATTCATTCGGGGGGTTCGGGCTGGTCTTTCCTTCCGGTTTTGAGATCTATGGGAGGGGTTTGGCAGAAAATTGTCTCGGATATTAACAAGCCCCTTTCGGGTAATTTCAGGCTTCGCAATTTTTTTCGGGGTTCGGTTGGTAGAGGCAATGAAGTCTTATTTTGGTTGGACCCGTGGATAAAAGATATCCCTCTCTGTGAGGTTTATCCTAATTTGTTTGCTTTAGAAACGGTGAAAGATTGTTCGGTTCGTGACCGCTTGATGGGAGTTTGGTTGTGGAAGCATGACCTGGATCGTGTCGAAGAAATCATGGAATGGAGTGTGCTTTCTGCGGATCTTGCCTTGGTCTCTTTGAATAATGAATGCGACTCCTGGAAGTGGTTGGGGGATAGTTCAGGCCTTTTTTCGGTGAGCTCTGTCAGGCAATTGTTGGAAAAAAGTGTGGCGAGTGACAGCGACTTCGTTATGGATTGGTGTAGCTGGATCCCGATTAAATGCAATGTATTAGCCTGGAGAGCGGATTTGGACAGAATACCCACTGCTGACGCTCTTCGGAGACGGAGAATTGTTATCGGTGACGGTCTTTATCCCTTGTGCAGATCCGAGGAGGAATCCGTTGATCATCTATTTACTTCATGCATTGTGACTTCGGTGATTTGGCAGAAAGTCAGTCGATGGTGCCGGACCGCTCCTGTGTTTGTTTTCTCTTTCCGTGACCTGCTGAATCTGCACAAGTATGGTAGTTTTAGAGCTGGGGAAAAGGGTGCTTTCAAAGGTATAATTCGAGTCGCTGTTTGGTGCCTGTGGTTGGCGCGGAATAATGCTTTGTTTTCGGCTTCTAAGGTTAAAGTGGAGTCCATTTTTTGTGATATATTATCTTTGGGATATTTGTGGTTTAAGAATAGAATTAGAAACAATCCGATTTCATGGTTGGATTGGCGTAAATTTGCAATTATGTAATTGTGTGGTTCCCGGCTCTGTCTTCGAGCTTGGGCTTGTTTTAATGAAGTTTTCTTTTCAAAAAAAATATTTTAACTTACAAAGAAAATTAGGCAGAGAGACTGATTGACCCTGATTTTTTTATTTTTTTTATTTTTGACACATTTTATTTGAATTTGCAAATACTCATGATAGCTTTTGAGGCTCAAATTTCTAGGCCCTATTGTCTCCTCTCATAAAATATCTTGAATTATTTTGGTAAGTTTTGAACTTAGGTATTCATCTTTGATATCATAACATGTGACCTTTTTGTCGGAGGCTCGATTTGAGTATATAAGAGTTGGTCATTTTGGGGTGTTTGTTTTTGTGAAAAGTACTTCTGGATCTCTTATGTCTGCCCCACGCAGACCATGTGCAAACGTTTGAGTATGTAGTGTGTTTGTTTTTTTGGAAGTGATTTCATTAAAAAAGGGTTTCTAGACCTTTTCCTCGCGCATATTAGGACTCACATCTTCAAAGCCCTTCTCCTCCTATGCTCTTTCAAAATACAACAAACCCTAGCATGTTCCACCTCCTCCGTCACCACCTCCACCTCCTCCGACACCATCACATCTCCGTCACCTCCACCTCCTCCGCCACCTGCTTCCATCGTCGCCATGGTCATCGACCCCTGCTGCCATCGTCGTCGACCCCTGCTGCCATCGTTGTCGACCCCTGCTGCCATCGTCGACCCCTGTTCATCGTCGACCCATGCTGCCTCGACAACCACCTCGTCTGTCGCTGCTGCCTCACACAACCACCTCCTCCATCGCTACATCAGCCGTCGACCCATTTACAGGTTCAACTTTTTCTTTTTTATAAATTGTTGTTTTTCACAATTAGTGTTCATTGTTGAATTAAGGTGTTGATTATCCAATAAATTGTTGATTTTTTTTCAGATTATGTTTCAATATGTTCATTGTTGAATTAAGGTGTTCATTGTTCATTACAAGATAAATTGTTGTTTTTTTTTAGATTATGTTTCAATTATTTTTTTTTTCAGATTAATGTTTAAATTGTTGAATTAAGGTGTTCATTGTTCTTAAATGGTTATGATTATTGCTTGATGTTCATTACAAGATTATTTGAATATATGGTTATGGTGTTCATTACAAGATTATTTGAATTAAGGTGTCCATTGCAGAAATTAAAAAACAAACAGTCTTCTTCTTGCAGACTGTAGAGGTTTGGTACACCTCTTCTCTTACAGATGTTTGCAGATGTGGTCCGCAGACTACAGATATTTTACCTCTGAAAAAACAAACAGCACCATCTAGCGTCTTATTAGGGGTAGGGGCGCTCCACTAGTGATGGTTTTCCATCACTCATAACACCCAATCATTGTCCGACACGTTATTGAGCTTGATTCCATCACTAGTTATGAATGTTACTAGGGGTGCCTTACCACTAGTGAGTTTTTTTAAAGAGTTAAATGCCATTTTAGTCCCTATGGTTTGGGCCACTTTGCCAGTTTAGTCCACTGGGTTAACTTCATCCATTATTTCTGTTAACGAGACGGGCGATTCGGTCATGTTATATGGACGAATTGCCTTTCTGGTTAACATAATTACATATAAAATGACCGAAATGCCCTTATGGTTAACATAAAACATGGATGAAGTTAACCAAGTGGACTAAAATGGCAATGGTGAAACCTTTTTGGACCCACAGGAGAAAAATGAAACCTTTGGACTAAACTGTCAAAATGACCCAAACCATAGGGACTAAAATGGCATTTAACTCTTTTTTAAATTATAAATTAACAATAACAATTTCATTTAAATAAAAATTACATTAAATAAATCCTAAATTACAAACTAAAAAAAACTAAACATTGCAAATTAAAAAAAAACCTAAAAAATCTACAGCATCGCCCAACCCCACTTTTCACATATCTCGGGTTTGCGTTGAAGTAGGATCGACTTAAACGGTTCGTCAAGAGTGATGTGCGGTTGTAACAAGACGTTTAAATCACGATTTTTTTTTTGTTTTCGGTCAAGTGTCTAATATACGCCTCGTCACGTTTAAGTTTTGAAGCAACAAGTTTTTCTCTTCTTTCTTTGGATTCGGATCTTTCCACCAATTTATCCGCTTTGAATTCGGTGATGGACTCCGCCACTGCTTCCTTTCCTCTACTTGACGAATCATCACTTTTCTTGCGGCGCAGTCTTGTGGGGGTATCATCTTGATCGAGTTCGTCATCGGGTTGGTCATTCAAATTCATTTCGGGCATGTTACCTGACTCGAAGTAGTGTAGTTCCTTGACTCAGAAGTTTTTGATCTTTTGGGACCTCCTCTTTTCCTTGGAGTCGTCGGCCTATCCATGTCGACCAACCCACTTCGGGTGATGTCTCGCAACGCCAAGTGTGGAAAAGTTTTATGCTTGTATGTCCGACAATACTCTTCTAGGGTGTTTTTTTATGATAGTCGTCTCGCTTGATCCACTTTGTGGATTTCGGGTCTACAAAAAATACCAAACAAACTATTTTATAAAACAAGATAAAAAATAACATTTTTCTGTTATAAAAATATTAGAAAAACAGTTTTCTGTTTTAAAAAAATAAAAAAATACAGTTTTCTGTTTTAAAAATATAAAAATAGTTTTTTGTTTAAAAAATATAAAAAAAAAACAGTTTTCTGTTTTAAAAAAATAAAAAACAGTTTTCTATTTTAAAATTAAAAAAAAGTTTTCTGTTTAAAAAAAAACAGTTTTCTATCTTAAAAAAATAAAAAAAAGTTTTCTGTTAAAAAAATAAAAAAACAGGTTTCTATTTTCAAAATATAAAAAAATAGTTTTCTGTTTAAAAAGTATAAAAAACAGTTTTCTGTTTTAAAAGATAAAAAATAAAAACAGTTTTCTGTTTAAAAAAACAAAAAAAGAAAAAAAAACATATAGTGATAAGTTAAAAAACAACTTACCAATTGAATGAAACAAGCGCTAAATTTTCTCATTTTTCGGTTCAAATCTTCCCACTTCGAAGTCATTTGATCCATGTTGCGTCCGGTCGAACTGGGAAGTTTGGCAAAATGTGATATAACTCGTCTCCAAAACAAGTTTCTTCGTTGTTCATTCGAATGTCTTTTGTTTTCGGAGGTGTGCAAGTATGCCTTGACCAAGGAGACCTCCTCATCGCTCCTCCAAGCTCTCTGAGCGGATGTTGGGACGATTTCAACTTCTTCATCGTCGTCGTGGTTTTCTTCTTCTTCTTCCTCGTATCCGTCATCGTCGTCGTCCTCCTCCTCCTCCTTAAAGCACATTTTCTTAATTGATTAAACACACTCAAAAGATAAGTAACAATGACTAGCTAGGAACCCACACATTTATGCACATTTTCAAGAAGACCTGAACACCAAACATGTGGTCGGTCACATTTAACCTAGTTTACATTTGGCCTACCACCTTACACTACCACTACACATCACCATCATCGTCTTATCTAACATCATGTTCCAAATGCAATGATCATCTTGTTCGCCATAGTTCCAAACAAAACCATTAGTCACCATCCTTCCAAAGATGTAATCAGTGGCGGATCCAGGATTTTTCGTTAGGGGGTGCACAAATTAACTAGGTTAAATAGTGTCAGGTCATAACGGGTCAACAGGTCGGGCCATAACGGGTCGACAAGTTGGGTTACCGAGTAGGGCAACCTAAAAAATTGCAGAATTAAAAAAGAAAAAAAGAAGGGAAAAGGGACCTTACAAAACTCGAACTCAGACCTCAGGTTTAAGAAAAGAGAGCTGAACCAGTTTGCTGCACAATACATTTGGTTATGAGGTTCCCCTATAAAATATTAAAGGGTTCCTTCCGAATTTTATATATAAATTAACACTCTCAATTACGAATCGAACGGTTCCAGGAACCCCCTAATTATATCTAAATCCGCCCCTGGATGTAATATCATTATGTGTGTAGTATTCAATCAAAACAATCACCAACTTGTAACAACATCATCATGGCCTCCATATTTTTACCACGCCAAACCCTAAGTAAACTTTGTTGAAAGAGGATAAGGGAGAGGTACTCGAGGATGGTGGCTTACTGCCATTGAAAACAACATAGAAAATTTGTGTGGGTTTCAACCATAATCTATCCATCAAATGGCATAGCATGGAAACCCGAATGGAAGACAAATGGCTCGCTATTACTTAGGTTACATGGTATGGTGATAATCCTTCCTTGGAGGATGATCCGCCACCTAGGCGCCATATCATAGTCCTCTTGAGGATGATACATCCCACAAAAACAATGGAAATGGGAGGATGATCCTACCCCACCATTTTAATTGTTTTTTTAACATCCTCTTTTTTTTTAACATTTAACAAATAAAATAAGAAAATATTTTCATTAATATTAAACATTACATAAACTAAAAAAAACATAAACTTTAAAAAAAAATCCTAATAACTTAAAAAAACATAAACATAAAAAAAAACTTAAAAAAAAATCCTAAGCATTAAAAAAATATTAAAAAACCTACTAGTCTTCATCCTGCATGTGGTCGTCAGGTTCGTTTTGAGCGTTGTTCCAAATGTACTCCACCAAGTCTGCTTGTAGGTTATGATGTGTGTACTCGTTACGTAGAGAGAACATGTTCAAATCTTGTTGTTCCAAACTAACTAGAACAGAATTTCCGGTAGACGCGTTTTCGTCGTACTCGCATATCGCTCTACCTTCGTGTTCAATGACCATGTTATGAAGGATGATACAAGCGTACATAATGTGTCGTAACCTCTTTGGTGTAGCCAAACGTGCTGGACGTTCAATGATATGCCTTTTTTTGTAGAACCCCAAAACACCGTTCAATATCTTTTCTCGCACCCTCTTGATACTTCGCAAATTTTTTTCTTTTATCGTCTTCGGGTGCGGAATAGTTTTAACGATTGTCGAGTACGTTAGGTATATTCCATCTGCAAGGTAGTAACCCCGCCAGTATTCCACCCCCGAAACCGTAAAACTTGTGTCTGGACCTGTTCCCGCCACTACATCGTCAAATATCTGTGACTGGTAAATCAAATTCATTATAAAATTCATTATTAAATTTAAATAAACATACGCTAAACAAAAAATTAAAGTACTATAACAACCCTCGGTAAAACCAACACCCTCATAATAATTTTGACACCCTAATATATCTTAAAATGTCTCAACATGTCTCTATATGCACCCCGTATGTGAAAACCGAGCCAAAATAGATTATAATATATAAAAATAAATTAAAAACCTTAAAAAGTAAGCTGAGGCGGGCCGCGTAGGGCCTCACCTCAACTTAAGGCGGGCCGCATTAGTATGTAAATGAACTTCGCTGCAATCTTTAGTTCATGCGGGCCGCGTATGTGCTTGTCTAAGTTAATGCGGGCCGCGAGCGACCCAAGTTGTGGCACAGCCCGGTGATGACACGTGTCATAACGCGTGTTGAACCTAGGTGGTGACCCGGATCAGCTACGCCTAGACTCCTAGGCCATGCGGGCCGCGTAAGCCCTGCCCATATCCCACGCGGGCCGCGAGAGGGTGCGATTGCAGCCCTATAAATAGAAGGCAACGGGCCTTCAGTCTGCTCGTTCATTCCTTTCTTTCTTTCTTAATTTTCTGTAGTGGCGTTACTATACCCAGGCATTATACCCCCTAAAATAGCGAGGTTCTGCTACGATGTAAGTATTATAACCCCTGGAGACGTATTAGATACGCTGCCCGATTGATCTAGGGTTCCGTAACGGCTGTCGTGGTTCTGCCCGACGTAGTCGTTGGAATGCCGTCTCGGGGAGGGTATTACTAATGTTAAAATGGGTTATTATACTAACACACATGCATTTGTGTAAATTATAGATATTCACCAGGAAACCCTAAAGAATAACCTAAAACAGCAATGTGAGTAATCTCCTTTTTATAAACTGTTTTTACAAAACCTCACTTTATTAAATATATACAAAGCAGTTATTGAGTATTTGTAAAGAATACAATTATAGTGGGTATGTTGGGGTTTTGTATACAAAATTGGTTACTGGTGTGGTAACATCCCATAAGTTGAGTATGACCGTACCACTGATGTTAATTGTGATGTCTTAGATACAAATGTAATTGCGGATGTGCCCTCAATATTGCAAATTGGTTTTTACTTAAACTTGATTAAACTGGGATTTACTCACCAGTATTTCCCACTGACAAAATGTTTTTAAAACGCGTTTCAGGTAACAAAACGTGAAAGCCAAATAGAAGCCAGCTGGACAGCACTGAAGGCTTGGAAAAGTGGCAATAAAGTTACCTAAGAATAAAATGGATGTTTTTATTAAATAAATAGGATTTATTCCTATGAAATGTGTGTATTGAAAACTTGGGTTTTACCCATATGTTTAATATTATTAAACGAGGTGGTTTACTCTTATTTAACATTTCCTAACTACGGTCCTGATGAAAATTTCCGCTGCCAAATTGGATAAATAAACGTGATACCACCGAAACTGGCTCGCGACCGCCCGTTCCCGGGAACTAGGGATCGGGGGTTGTGACAAGTACCTTCTTTGTCTCGGTTTAATTTTGCTCTCCTAGTTTGCCGTTGGGACGACGCTTCAGAGTTTTCATCCTCCGCCATGAAGACTTGAGCCGCATACATAATCATGTTTTCGAAAAATGCCTCATTCTTGCGCGAAGATGACGAATACCACGTCTACGAAGAAGATGAAGAAGGTGAAGACATGATTAATTTTGAGAGAGAGATGGGGTGGTAGTGGGTAATTTTTATAAAAAGGGAAGAAGGTTTTAAAAAATTAGAGAGAGAGAGAGAGAGATGAGGTTGTAGTGGGTGAAAAGGTGTGAAAAATGGTGTAAAAGTTGTGAATATTTATAATATTTGGTTGGATTTTGGTAAAAATTTGAAATATAACCGTTTGGTTATTTTGAAATTGAAAATTAATTTTTTTTTTAAACGGTCATATACATGGGACTTCGCAAAATTTTTGTCTTCTTGTGCTTCGTCTCCAAAGTCCAATACTCGACGGGGAGGACGGCCGGGGGGGGGGGGGGGAGGGGGCACGGTGTTTGGTTCGGCGCCGGCATGGATGGTCCAGGGGACGTTCTCGATACCGGTTAGCCTTAATTATCAATGTTTTTATAACCGAGCCAATTATCGAATCGGCTGTCTTACTTGTACGTTGACAAAATCGATTTCAAAAACCAACTAACGTCATAATTTTTATATATAGTGAGGTTAATTCGAGATACTAAATTACTAGAGATCAATCACAAACCTAAATCGTTTACTTTTAACAATATTTCATATTTTTTCATTAAAAATACATATTACACTAATTTGTCTATATGGTTTTTTAAACGTGTAGGTTATGTGTATGTAATATAACTGTGTATGTAATATAACTCATACATGAGTAGATTATATAGGAGATAAATAGAATTGCATTTCAACCATTTTCTTATATGCTAGAAACTTTTAACAATGTAATATAACTCCTAGGCTATGCGGGCCGCGTAAGCCCTGCCCATATCCCACGCGGGCCGCGAGAGGGTGCGATTGCAGCCCTATAAATAGAAGGCAACGGGCCTTCAGTCTGCTCGTTCATTCCTTTCTTTCTTTCTTAATTTTCTGTAGTGGCGTTACTATACCCGTGCATTATACACCCTAAAATAGCGAGGTTCTGCTACGATGTAAGTATTATAACCCCTGGAGACGTATTAGATACGCTGCCCGATTGATCTAGGGTTCCGTAACGGCTGTCGTGGTTCTGCCCGACGTAGTCGTTGGAATGCCGTCTCGGGGAGGGTATTACTAATGTTAAAATGGGTTATTATACTAACACACGTGCATTTGTGTAAATTATAGATATTCACCAGGAAACCCTAAAGAATAACCTAAAACAGCAATGTGAGTAATCTCCTTTTTATAAACTGTTTTTACAAAACCTCACTTTATTAAATATATACAAAGCAGTTATTGAGTATTTGTAAAGAATACAATTATAGTGGGTATGTTGGGGTTTTGTATACAAAATTGGTTACTGGTGTGGTAACATCCCATAAGTTGAGTATGACCGTACCACTGATGTTAATTGTGATGTCTTGGATACAAATGTAATTGCGGATGTGCCCTCAATACTACAAATTGGTTTTTACTTAAACTTGATTAAACTGGGATTCACTCACCAGTATTTCCCACTGACAAAATGTTTTTAAAACGCGTTTCAGGTAACAAAATGTGAAAGCCAAATAGAAGCCAGCTGGACAGCACTGAAGGCTTGGAAAAGTGGCAATAAAGTTACCTAAGAATAAAATGGATGTTTTTATTAAATAAATAGGATTTATTCCTATGAAATGTGTGTATTGAAAACTTGGGTTTTACCCATATGTTTAATATTATTAAACGAGGTGGTTTACTCTGATTTAACATTTCCTAACTACGGTCCTGATGAAAATTTCCGCTGCCAAATTGGATAAATAAACGTGATACCACCGAAACTGGCTCGCGACCGCCCGTTCCCAGGAACTAGGGATCGGGGGTTGTGACAGAAGGTGGTATCAGAGCTATGCCACTGATTCAGCCACAGAAGTGTTCTGCTGACATCAAAATTCAAAGTGTTAGGAAATAAATTATGGAAATACGTGTATAATTGTATTTACTTGCTATGTGTTATCTGACTATTTGTTAGTTTACAGTATGAGCGACCAAGGACCCTCTGACGCCTATCGTCAACTGTCTGGTTCGCCTAGGAGCGAAGGCACCTCCTCTTCTCAGCCTGCCCTCTCAGGGTATTCTGCTGACACTGAAGAAGGAATCTTTGTGTTTAAGGCTCAATCTGAAGAGCCATTTCCTCAGAAAAAGAGGGGATGGTTCAGTAGGGGAGCGCACGAGCGTAGGAAACGAATGAAAAAGTTGCAGGAACAGCGGGTGTTAGCCGCAACAAAAAGAGAGACTGATGCATATAATCAGGATATGCTCAATAGGGGTATAGCTAATATCCATATTCTAGCAACCACTGCTGCTGACCCAAACCTGGAACAAATGCTCGCACCCCAACCACAAAATCCTGACCAACCCATGGAAGTAGAAAATCAAATAGAAATGCCTGATTACAACCCGGAAGAGATACCTAGGGTACCTGCACCAAATCCTCTAGACCCAAACAACTACGACCCCTGGTGGGATGATGTTAGGGACTACGTGCAACAAAACCCAATACAGGAAAATGTGCCAATGCCCAACTTAGGAGCTTACCCATGGTTAGATCCTCAAGATCCCTACAACATTAGTGATGCATATGTTAGGGAAATTTTAGAGAATCTATACCCGTACCCGGCCCCTATCCCTCCATACCAGGAACTCGTACCACAGATTCCAAACCCAGTCCTAGAACCTGCACCCCCAATGAGTGCAGAAAATGTCCAAGAACTTAGGACCTTCGGTGAGGAAATTTTAGAAAGCAGTGAGAGAATGCGACAGGTGGGAGAACGCCTCGTATGGAAATACGATGAGCGTAATATGGATTTTTGGATGAATCCATATCAGTGAATGTAATGGCAGGAACGGTAGTAGTAATAATAATATAATATAATATAATAATATATGTGTGTATGAAAAAAAAACACTACGGATGCCTACTACTAGTATTGTAGCCTTACATTTCAGTCGGTATTGTAATTTAAATTTCAGTACTGGTGTGTAATGATGCATACTATATAAATAGAGTAAAAGTCGCAATGCTCGACGCTTTTGGCTAAAAGTTCGTGTCATGTGATTGGCTATATTCAAATATTATTTGTGATATTAATATTTGATAATTGTGTAAAATTCAGATGGCCGACGAAGGAAATCAAGATAATTTGAATAACGATAACCAGAGTAACAATAACGTGGTTAATGAGAATCCGGACAACAATAACAATGGAAACCAAATGGATAATAGTGTCGTTCAACACATAGTGGCACAAGGAATTATAGATGCAATGCCATTTATTATTCAAACGGTTCAAGAAGCGAATAATAAAAGTAAGCATAGTAGTAAACGACCAAGTGAACCGGAACACAGCGTGAACAATGGACCCGTACTTCAAGCGCCCATTCCCAAAAGAAGAAGAACCATGCCATATGGTTGTTCTTACAAGGAATTCTAGTCTTGTAAACCAATAGAATTCTCGGGCAATGAAGGACCCATTGCAGCCCTACGCTGGATAGAGAAAACTGAGGCTGTTCTAAAAATAAGTAAATGTGCTGAAGAAGATAAAATAATTTTTGCTTCAAATCTGTTTAAAAATGCAGCCCTAGAATGGTGGAACACTATCCTCCAGTCAAGAGGAAGTGATAGGGTTTATAATATGGAATGGGAGGAATTCAAAAGTATGGTAGAAAGGAAATTCTGTCCTCCCAATGAAAAGGAACAGATAGCAAATAAGTTTCTGAATCTTAGAATGACCGGGGTAGACAGTAAGGGTTGCACTACCACATTCTTTGAATATGCTAGCATAGTACCAACCCTTGCTTCACCTGAACCAGTGTTAATCTCTCGTTATATCTGGGGATTAATTGGAGAAATTAGACATGTAGTCAAGGCAGCTAGACCTCAAACCATAGAGGAAACTGTAGAACTAGCCAATACCTTGACTGATGAACTAGTGCGAACTAGAGAAGAAGACCAGAGGAGAAACCTGACCCAAAGGCTTACTCAAGAATTCTGTTCTGGGAATTTTAACCGTAGGAACGTAGGTTCTACCTCTGCACCATACTGCAAAGCCTGCAGAAAGAAGCATTCCGGAAGATGCTCTACTTATTGTAATTTTTGCAAGGCCCCAGGACACAAGGAAGAGAATTGTAAGAAGAAATCCAGTAATGGAATGTGTTTTAATTGTGGAGAAAAAGGTCACATCAGGACAAACTGTCCGAAATTGGCTCCAGCTGCAAATAACAAGAATCCTAAAAATGCTAGAGCATTTGTTCTAACTGCAGACGAAGCTAGAATGATTCCGGACGTCATTGCTGGTACGTTTTTAGTTAATGATATTTTTGCTAAAGTATTATTTGACTCTGGTGCAAACCAAAGTTTTATTAATACTTCATTTTGCAAACTCCTAAATCAATCATTAACTAAACTACCACAAGAATGTCTAGTAGAAACCGCAAATGGAGAAACCGTTAAGATTTCTGAAATCTTGCAAGAAGCAAGAATAGAAATTTTTAATCAAAAATTTATTGCAAACCTTTACCCAATGAATCTGGTAGGATTTGATGTCGTATTAGGAATGGATTGGTTAATAGCCAATAAAGCCAATATCTTATGTGATCAAAAGTCAATTCAGGTAAAAACACCAAGAGGTGAAAAGATCACAATTAAAGGAGATAAGCCATCTAGATCCACTAAATTCATCTCTGTGATGAAAACTGCAAGTTATATAAGGAAAGGATCTATAGTGTATATGATTTCTATAATCACTAACACTAAAGGAAAAGAGTTAAAAGACATTCCAGTAGTGTCCCAATTTTCAGATGTCTTTCCAGAAGAATTGCCAGGACTACCGCCAGACAGAGAAGTTGAATTCAGAATTCACCTGTTACCAGGGACAGCACCAATTGCCAAAGCACCTTACCGTTTGGCACCTGCGGAAATGCAAGAACTGAAGAAACAGCTAGACGAATTGTTGGAGAAAGGATTCATACAGCCAAGCTCATCGCCATGGGGAGCGCCGATTTTATTTGTTAAAAAGAAGGACGGATCAATGCGTATGTGCATTGACTACCGTGAATTGAACAAAGTCACGATTAAGAATCGGTATCCATTACCGAGGATCGATGATTTGTTTGATCAACTTCAAGGAGCTCGATTTTTCTCTAAAATCGATTTAAGATCAGGATATCATCAATTAAAGGTACAGGAAGAGGACATTCTTAAAACCGCATTTAGAACGAGGTATGGTCATTATGAATTTACTGTCATGCCATTTAGTTTAACCAATGCCCCAGCTGCATTCATGGACATGATGAACCGAATATGTAAACCATATTTGGATAAATTCATAATTGTCTTCATAGATGATATTCTAATTTACTCTAAAAGTAAAGAGGAGCATGCAAAGCACTTGCACTTACTTTTAAGTTTATTGAGAAAGGAGAAACTTTATGCTAAGTTTTCAAAGTGCGAGTTTTGGTTAGAACAGGTACAATTTCTCGGACATTTAGTTAATCATGAAGGAATTCATGTAGATCCAACAAAGATCGAGGCAATTACCAAATGGAAAACCCCTGAGTCTCCAACCGAAGTTAGAAGTTTCTTAGGATTGGCCGGTTATTATAGAAGATTTATTCGAGATTTTTCTATAATAGTCATTCCTTTAACTAAGTTAACCTGTAAATCTGTTAAGTTTGAATGGGGACCAAAACAAGAAGAAGCCTTTAGAATTCTTAAGCAAAGACTAACCCATACACCTATACTAGCGTTACCAGAAGGAACTGAAGACTTTGTAGTCTTTTGTGACGCTTCAAAGTTAGGTTATGGATGTGTATTAATGCAACGTCAAAAAGTTATAGCTTATGCATCTAGACAGCTTAAGAGTCATGAAGAAAATTATTCAACCCATGATTTGGAATTAGGAGCTATAATTTTTGCCCTTAAGATTTGGAGACATTATCTTTATGGTAGTAAATTTACCATATTCACAGATCATAAGAGTTTAAGGTATGTTTTTGG
Organism: Helianthus annuus; assembly: GCF_002127325.2. Taxonomy (NCBI): domain Eukaryota; kingdom Viridiplantae; phylum Streptophyta; class Magnoliopsida; order Asterales; family Asteraceae; genus Helianthus; species Helianthus annuus. Next base: position 163,222,477 of record NC_035442.2, read on the forward strand.
GCAAAAAGAGTTGAATATGAGGCAAAGACGCTGGATGGAGTTACTTAGCGATTATGATTGTGATATCCAGTATCATGCAGGAAAAGCCAATGTGGTGGCTGATGCTTTAAGTCGAAAATATCACGACAAGCCAAAAAGGGTACGTTCTCTTAAATTAAATCTATAAGTAGATTTAAACGATCAGATTAGAAAAGCACAAGAATCAGTAATCAAGGAGGATACTGAAAAATTAAAAGGAATGATTAAGGAATTAGAACAAGGAACAGATGGAATTTGGAGGTTCCATAAAAAGAGAATGTGGATACCTAAATTAGGAAATTTACGTCACTGTATATTAGAAGAAGCTCATAAGTCTAAATATACGATGCATCCAGGAAGTGATAAAATGTACCAGGATTTAAGGAAAAATTTTTGGTGGATAAGAATGAAAAAGGATGTAGCAACTTATGTTTCTAAATGTTTAACTTGCTCACAAGTTAAAGCTGAACATCAGAAATCCTCAGGTTTATTACAACAATTAGAAATGCCAGTTTGGAAATGGGAATTGATAACAATGGATTTTGTTATCAAATTACCCAAAACAAGAAAAGGTAATGATACAATCTGGGTGATTGTAGATATGCTAACCAAGTCAGCTCATTTCCTATCAATGAAGGAAACCTTTAGTATGGAACAATTAGCCAAACTATATGTAAATGAAATTGTTTCATTACATGGAATTCCTTTATCAATTGTTTCTGATAGAGATAGCCGATTTACATCTCATTTTTGGTCAAGTTTCCAAAAAGCAATGGGAACCAAGTTAAACCTAAGCACAGCTTATCATCCTCAAACAGACGGGCAAAGCGAAAGGACAATCCAGACGATGGAAGATATGCTTAGAGCTTGTGTAATTGATTTCGGAGGTAATTGGGACGAACACTTACCTTTAATAGAATTTTCTTATAATAACAGTTATCACACAAGTATCAATGCTGCACCATTCGAAGCACTTTATGGACGAAAGTGTAGAACCCCAGTCTGTTGGGCAGAAATTGGGGAAAAACAACTATCTGGACCCGAGATAGTACAAGAAACAACTGACAAAATCATTCAAGTCAATGAACGACTGAAGGAAGCGCGTGATCGACAAAAGAGCTACGCTGATAACAGACGCAAACCATTAGAATTTCAGGTAGGAGATAAAGTATTATTAAAAGTCTCTCCTTGGAAAGGAGTAGTAAGATTCATCAAAAGAGGAAAGCTAAGTCCCAGGTATATTGGACCTTTCAAGATTATTAAAAGAATAGGACCTGTAGCCTATCAGCTACAACTGCCAGAGGAAATGGCAGGAATACATGATGTATTTCATGTATCTAATCTCAAAAAGTGCCTAGCTGATGAATCACTCGTAGTACCTCTCAAGGATATAGAGGTAAATGAACAACTCAAATTTGTAGAAAGACCTCTACAAATTGAAGATAGGAAAATTAAGAATCTCAAACATAAGAGATTAGTTCTGGTCAAAGTGAAGTGGGACTCCAAAAGAGGACCTGAGTACACATGAGAACTTGAATCAGAAATGCAAAAGAAATATCCACACTTGTTCCAGTAGATCTCGAGGACGAGCTCTAAAACAAGGTGGGGAGGATATAACAACCCTCGGTAAAACCAACACCCTCATAATAATTTTGACACCCTAATATATCTTAAAATGTCTCAACATGTCTCTATATGCACCCCGTATGTGAAAACCGAGCCAAAATAGATTATAATATATAAAAATAAATTAAAAACCTTCAAAAGTAAGCTGAGGCGGGCCGCGTAGGGCCTCACCTCAACTTAAGGCGGGTCGCATTAGTATGTAAATGAACTTCGCTGCAATCTTTAGTTCATGCGGGCCGCGTATGTGCTTGTCTAAGTTAATGCGGGCCGCGAGCGACCCAAGTTGTGGCACAGCCCGGTGATGACACGTGTCATAACGCGTGTTGAACCTAGGTGGTGACCCGGATCAGCTACGCCTAGACTCCTAGGCCATGCGGGCCGCGTAAGCCCTGCCCATATCCCACGCGGGCCGCGAGAGGGTGCGATTGCAGCCCTATAAATAGAAGGCAACGGGCCTTCAGTCTGCTCGTTCATTCCTTTCTTTCTTTCTTAATTTTCTGTAGTGGCGTTACTATACCCAGGCATTATACCCCCTAAAATAGCGAGGTTCTGCTACGATGTAAGTATTATAACCCCTGGAGACGTATTAGATACGCTGCCCGATTGATCTAGGGTTCCGTAACGGCTGTCGTGGTTCTGCCCGACGTAGTCGTTGGAATGCCGTCTCGGGGAGGGTATTACTAATGTTAAAATGGGTTATTATACTAACACACATGCATTTGTGTAAATTATAGATATTCACCAGGAAACCCTAAAGAATAACCTAAAACAGCAATGTGAGTAATCTCCTTTTTATAAACTGTTTTTACAAAACCTCACTTTATTAAATATATACAAAGCAGTTATTGAGTATTTATAAAGAATACAATTATAGTGGGTATGTTGGGGTTTTGTATACAAAATTGGTTACTGGTGTGGTAACATCCCATAAGTTGAGTATGACCGTACCACTGATGTTAATTGTGATGTCTTAGATACAAATGTAATTGCGGATGTGCCCTCAATATTGCAAATTGGTTTTTACTTGAACTTGATTAAACTGGGATTTACTCACCAGTATTTCCCACTGACAAAATGTTTTTAAAACGCGTTTCAGGTAACAAAATGTGAAAGCCAAATAGAAGCCAGCTGGACAGCACTGAAGGCTTGGAAAAGTGGCAATAAAGTTACCTAAGAATAAAATGGATGTTTTTATTAAATAAATAGGATTTATTCCTCTGAAATATGTGTATTGAAAACTTGGGTTTTACCCATATGTTTAATATTATTAAACGAGGTGGTTTACTCTTATTTAACATTTCCTAACTACGGTCCTGATGAAAATTTCCGCTGCCAAATTGGATAAATAAACGTGATACCACCGAAACTGGCTCGCGACCGCCCGTTCCCGGGAACTAGGGATCGGGGGTTGTGACAAGTACCTTCTTTGTCTCGGTTTAATTTTGCTCTCCTAGTTTGCCGTTGGGACGACGCTTCAGAGTTTTCATCCTCCGCCATGAAGACTTGAGCCGCATACATAATCATGTTTTCGAAAAATGCCTCATTCTTGCGCGAAGATGACGAATACCACGTCTACGAAGAAGATGAAGAAGGTGAAGACATGATTAATTTTGAGAGAGAGATGGGGTGGTAGTGGGTAATTTTTATAAAAAGGGAAGAAGGTTTTAAAAAATTAGAGAGAGAGAGAGAGAGAGATGAGGTTGTAGTGGGTGAAAAGGTGTGAAAAATGGTGTAAAAGTTGTGAATATTTATAATATTTGGTTGGATTTTGGTAAAAATTTGAAATATAACCGTTTGGTTATTTTGAAATTGAAAATTAATTTTTTTTTAAACGGTCATATACATGGGACTTCGCAAAATTTTTGTCTTCTTGTGCTTCGTCTCCAAAGTCCAATACTCGACGGGGAGGACGGCCGGGGGGGGGGGGGGGGGCACGGTGTTTGGTTCGGCGCCGGCATGGATCATCCAGGGGACGTTCTCGATACCGGTTAGCCTTAATTATCAATGTTTTTATAACCGAGCCAATTATCGAATCGGCTGTCTTACTTGTACGTTGACAAAATCGATTTCAAAAACCAACTAACGTCATAATTTTTATATATAGTGAGGTTAATTCGAGATACTAAATTACTAGAGATCAATCACAAACCTAAATCGTTTACTTTTAACAATATTTCATATTTTCTCATTAAAAATACATATTACACTAATTTGTCTATATGGTTTTTTAAACGTGTAGGTTATGTGTATGTAATATAACTGTGTATGTAATATAACTCATACATGAGTAGATTATATAGGAGATAAATAGAATTGCATTTCAACCATTTTCTTATATGCTAGAAACTTTTAACAATGAAAAATTAAGTATTTAGGGCATGTTTGGCTAAACTTATTATAGTTAAAAAGAACTTTTGGAAAAGTACTTTTAGGAAAAGGACTTTTTGAAAAAGAGTTTTTAAAAAAGTGTTTGGATTAGCTTATTGATGTTAAATGACTAAAATGGACATTCTTTTAGATATAAGGGGGTAAAGAAGGGGTATATTGGTAATTTGTAGTTTGAAAAGTTAAAAGCTGGCCAAGAAGTCACAATATTGTGACTTCTTGAAACCTCCTTTTTCTTCTTTGCAAAAAGCCATTTCTAAAAGGACTTTTGGCTTAGCCAAACACAAAAACAACTTATTGGCTTTTTGATAAATCAATAAGTTGTTTTGAAAAGCTTAGTCAAACATGCCCTTACTTTGTTCTTTCTGTTCCTATAAAAATGCGTTTTATCTAGGATCCTACCTAATGTGTCGTGTGTGGAATGTGGAGGTTCAAATACAAAGTATATATAGCCTAGAAGGGTAGGAAGTTTCTTGAGTTTTTAATCAAACTGATTTAACGGTTATAAATGATTTGGAAGTTATTTAATGATGAAAGGGTAAAATTAGAGAATTTACCCTTATGTTGACTACTTGACTTTTTCATTCACTAAATATCGGTTCCATCAAATTTTTTTTATGCTAACTATTTTCGAAAAGTTTTTCTAATACATCAAAACAAAAGGTTATCGAGTAACAAACTCTTTGGTTAGCCCCTTTCGTTAGCCTTTTTAGGTAGTAAAAATAACATTTATAAAAACTACGGTGCTGTTTGTTTTTGAAGAGGTAAAAGGTTTGCAGTCTGCGGACCACATCTGCAGAAGAAGAGGTGGACCAAAGGTCTGCAGTCTGTAAGGAGAAGACTGTTTGTTTTTTTATAAAAAAAAAATTAATTTATAACCACCACTCTCCTCGGACCAGACCCACATAACATAAACCAACAGCACCTGCGCGAGTGGAGGTGGGCGGCGGAGGAGGTGGTGTCGGAGATGGAGGTGGTGGTGGTGGCAGAGGAGGTGGTGTCGGCTGGAGGGAGAAGAGGAGAAGAGGGAGAAGAGGTTTGAATACTTGGGTTGATGTCTACGTGGGGAAGAGGTGGGGAAGATGTTTTTAGTGAGAAACTTTTCAAGAAAACAAACAAGCTGCAGGACCCAAAGGTCTGCACATGTCTGCGCGACGCAGACATAAGTGCTCAGAAGAGCTTTTGCCCAAAAAACAAACACCACCTACATTTACACATTTTGAAGTCATAACATTAAACTTAACTTTAGGTAGTAAAAATAACATTTATAAAAATTACATTCACAAATTTTGAATTCATAACATTAAACTTAACTTTAATAATTTTATAAATAAGTTAACCCAAAAATACAGTCTTAAGTAGTATAGTAAATGAATTAGTAAATTAAAAATGAATTAGTAACTTAAGATTTAAATTAAAAAAAAAAATCCAAAAATCTGGTCCGTTTTCAAGAATATATGATATTTAGGCTAAGGGGTATGGATCCTCTTTCTCCTCCTCCACATCACCACCTTCCCCTTCCCATTCCGGTCAACATCTTCACCACACGAAAAATGCTTGGAGAGATTGGAGGATTGTTCGTGTGTGCACCAAAATGGGGTCGGGGGCCGGTGTTCCCCGTCGGGCCGAAGGCCACGTAGGCTCCCCGAGCCCTTCCTCTTTCCCACACCCCTTAGCGTTATATTTGAGATCCAAGAGTTAGATTGTTGGACACTATGTAATAACTAAAAAAGATAAGGTTTATTAGTTATAGTTTTATAGACTAAAAAATATATCTCTCTCTCCTTCTTATTCTTTTTGACCGGCCGGAATTCCTCTGCTCGACAACGATGAGGCAATCAGGTTAGCAAGCGAGGTTTAATCGTTTCACTCTTAGGCAGTGTCTCTGGATATAACCTTTCTTCCTAGCGGGATTGTCGGAATCATCCATTCGCGGGGTGTTTGGCTGGCAACGGTCGCTTTGTCTTCTTCCTTCTTTTTCTTGGTCTATGGCGGGGAACGTATCGAAGTTCTACGTGGCCAACATCCCTGATGGATGTAGACCATGGGATTTGGCTACTTTTCTAGGTAATTATGGGGAAATAGCGGGTTCCTTCATCGCGAAGAAAAGGAACAAAGAAGGCCTGAAATTTGGTTTTGTAAGTTTCAAAGGGGTTAAAGACTGGAAAGAGATGGAAAGGAACTTGCAGGGCCTTAAGTTGGGGGGTTTCAAGCTTATGATAAACCGAGCTAGATTTGCAAAAGAAAACGTAGTGACGGAAGAACCTCGGATGCCCACTGACAAGCCTTTGCATAAGGGGAATGTTTCGGAGGAGAATAGGAATAATCGGAAGGACGCTTTTATCCGGAATGGCTTTTCATATTCGTCAGTTCTATTGAACAAATTGGGGTCCTCGTTGAGTGAGAGCGGTAAAGAGCCCGGGCCCGGACAGGAACCGTTGGTCGAAGTCCATAGCGAGACGAGTGCTTTCTTTGATTTGCATGGAAGAGCGGTGGTGGGTAGGGTGAAAGATATTGATATTTTGATTAACCTAAAGGAGCTTTTTCAAATGTCTAAGGTCCCTGAGTTTAAGTTCCACTACCTGGGAGGTTTAAATATTTTGGTAGTTTTTGACGATGTTATAGATGCTTCCGATTTTATTCTTAATATCCAGCTTTGGAAGGACTGGTTTGAATCTCTTGATGTATGGTCTGGTCAAATATTGGCTTACGAGAGAATAGCATGGTTGAAGTTTCATGGTGTTCCCCTTCATTTAGCGGAAAATAAAGTTTTCAACGATATTGCGGCGCAGTTTGGGAAAGTGATTAAAGGGTCTCAACTTTCGTCTTCAGACTGGGATATGTCTTCCTCCTGTGTGGGAGTGTTAGTAGATACGGGGGCAAGAATTTCTGGTTCAACAACGATCGTTTGGAGGAATAAAAAATTTAAAGTATGGGTGTTGGAAGAACTGGATGACTGGATACCAGACTGTTTGTTTGAAGATAAGTTGGTTGAGAATCTTAATAATCAAGTGTCCGGTCAGGAGGGGGAGGAGGAGCACGCCGGAGAAGAGGAGAATGAGGACTCGGAATACTCGAGTGACGAAAATGGGGGTTCCTCAGATGAGTCGGAAGGTGATCCGACAGAGTCGGTCGACGGTCAGGAAGTTTTGTTGCCGGAATTTTCTCCGGTTGGTGGTATTGAACAGTCGGTAAATATTAATGTTGGCGGCGCTCTTAATGATCCCGTCTTAGGTAACGTTAACGACATCGAGTCGTTTCAGGATCCTTTGTTGGAAAATGTTATTGGAAAGAGTGGTGGGGACATAGGAAAAAGCAATATAGTTGACTCTGGGAAGATATTTTCTCTTTCATCGTTAAGACCAGAATTTAACTTGGGAAGGCCCACTAATGGGGCAAGAAAATACAAGCCCAGGAAAGATAAGTTGCCCAGAGGAGCTAATTCTAGCCCAATTTCGGATCAGCGGCCCAGAAAACGTTCTCGTGAAGATAAGGATTTTTATTTTGATTTAAACAAAAAAGCAGATACTCTTCTCAATGACACCAGTTCAGGGGAATCTCAAAGAGATAATAGTTCCAATTCGGAGGCCGACGCCGCTCCTGTTGAGAGTCCAGAAGAGGTTTCTCATCCTCAGATCAGAGCAGGATCGAGTTCAGGTAGAGAGGTAGGAGACGCTTCTGCTGGGTTCGAGGTAAATGTTCCTGTAGTTTCTCCTGTAGAAAACGAAGTCGGTGCTACTGTTAACTTGGGGAAAATGGTGGGGGTTAATCTTGAGAATCACATTGATTTGGTTCGGGAATTCGTGAGAAGAGAAGGTATTAATGAGGTGGAACCATGAATTTTTTGTCGGTCAATTTGCGTGGTTTAGCAGGGGATGTTAAAGCTAACTGGGTTAAAGATATTCGTATAGCTAACAAGATTAGCGTGGTGGCTATTCAAGAAACGATGGTAGCTTCTGTCTCCAGCTCTGCGGTTTCGAGTTTATGGGGTAACAACAATTTTGAGTTTATTTTCTCAGCTTCAGTAGGTTCTTCAGGGGGCCTTCTTTGGATATGGGACCCTAAGGTCATTAAGATCGAGTCATGGATTCAGGAAAGGTTTTATTTAGTGATAAAAGGCGTTGTTGTGGGAAGTGGAGATCCTCTAAATCTTATCAATGTGTACGCCCCGCAAAGTTCGTCGGCTAAATTATTGCTTTGGGGAGAGCTTTCCAACGTTATTGATCCGTCTTTAGGGCAGTGGATTGTAGTCGGGGATTTTAACGCGGTTCGTTATAGAGAAGAAAGGAAAAACTCAAGGTTTAAACAGGTTTGTGCGAACAATTTCAACAATTTTATTGCCAATAATGAGTTGTGTGAGTATCCGATGCAGGGAAGAATGTTCACTTGTATTAGAGATAATGGGAAAAAGCTAAGTAAATTAGATCGTTTCTTGGTGTGCGCCGATTTTTTTTCTAAATGGTCTTCGGCTTGTGTTAGAGCTCTGTCAAACAGATACTCGGATCACTGCCCTATCATTTTGGAGTTGGTTAAGCTTAATTTTGGCCCGCGTCCTTTTAGAGTTTTTAACTCGTGGATCGGAAAAGAAGGTTTTGAGGAAACGGTTTTATCGGCTATAGAGGGGTCTCAGGCTTCTGATCCTCCGGATGTGCTCTTAATGTCGAAGCTGGCTCGTATCAGGTCTGGTCTTAAAACTTGGAGGGATGATTTTCTGTCTAAAGAAAACGAGAGCGAAAAAGTGGCTCTTTCGGAATTAGAGATATTGGAAGAGGAAATGGAAGAGAGGGATCTCTCGGAAGAAGAAGAGTGGATTTTATCGGAAAATAGAAAAATAATTCAAGATATCGATTATAGAAAGAGAGCTGATATCAAGCAAAGAGGGCGCGTGAAGTGGGCTATGGACGGTGACGAGAATACCAAGTTTTTCCACGCTTTGGTCAATAAGAGGAAGGCTATTAACAACATTCACGGTCTCAACATAGAAGGTGAGTGGTGTACAAAACCATCTTTGATTAAAAAAAAGGTTTTCACATTCTTTCGTGATAAATTTAAAGAAGAGATTAAGATCAGGCCGAACTTGCTATGCAATAATATAAAAAAAATTTCGGATGCCGACAGCCTTTTGTTAGTAGAGCAGTTCTCTGAAGTGGAAATTAAAAATGTTGTTTTTGAATGTGGGGATGATCGGTCTCCAGGGCCTGACGGCTTCAATTTCAGATTTATCAAGCATTTCTGGGACATCTTCAAAGAAGATTTTGTTAGAATCTTCGCGTGGTTTTACGAGCACGGTGTGATTAATGATGGATGTGGGGCGTCTTTCATTGCTCTTATCGCTAAAATCCCCGATCCGGTTTCCCTAAACAATTATCGTCCGATTAATTTGGTCGGGGTTATTAGCAAGGTTATCTCTAAAGTTTTGGCTAACAGGATGAGGTTGGTTCTGGATAGTGTGATTTCTGACTCTCAATCCGCTTTTTTAAAAGGTAGATTCATCCTGGACGGTCCGCTTATCATCAATGAGCTCATTTCTTGGATCAAAAAGAGTAAAATGAAGGCGTTTTTCCTGAAGATCGACTTTGAAAAGGCTTACGACAATGTAAATTGGAATTTCGTTATTAGTATCCTTAATCAAATGGGCTTTCCTAATTTGTGGTGCAAATGGGTTTTGGGGATTCTGAAGTCGGCTTCTTCGTCCGTTCTTGTCAACGGAGCCCCTACGTTTCTTTTTAGATGTGAGAAAGGTATGAGACAGGGAGATCCGCTATCCCCGTTTCTTTTCCTTGTTGTTATGGAGGCCCTCTCATGTATGTTTAATAGTGCTAGAAATGCTCAACTGATCAAAGGCATTGCTATTCCTAATAATGGGCCAGTTATTACGCACCTTTTGTATGCGGATGATTCTATAGTGGTGGGTGAGTGGTCCAAGACAGAAGTGACTAATCTAGTTAGAGTGCTTCGGTGCTTCTTCTTATGCTCGGGTCTCAAAATTAATATTGAAAAATCTAATTTGTACGGTATTGGGGTGGAGCAGGAGGATATAAACAATATGGCTAGTGAGGTGGGTTGTAAACCGGATGTTCTTCCATTCAAATATCTGGGGCTTAAAGTGGGTGCGAATATGAACCGTATTAGCAACTGGCAACCTGTGTACGATATTTTTCGAAGTCGGCTGGATAAATGGAAATCGAACTTGCTTTCTATTGGTGGTAGAGTTGTTATTATCAGATCCGTTATGGAGAGTCTTCCTTGTTACTATTTTTCCTTATACAAAGCGCCTAAGAAGGTGATTCAAGACTTGGAGTCTATGATTAAAAAGTTTTTATGGGGCGGTTCTATCGAAGACAGGAAGACTCATTGGGTAGCTTGGGATCGGGTTTCGATGCACAAAAAGGATGGGGGTTTGGGTCTTAACAAGTTATCGAAAGTGAATATTTCGCTTCTATCAAAATGGGGCTGGCGTTATAAAAATGAAGTTAACTGCTTTTGGAGAAAAATCATTGCTGCCTTACACTTTAATCGGATTGGTTGGGAAGGGTTTCCGTTTAAGAAATCGCTGAGTGGTGTTTGGAGTAACATTGTCAAAGTTCTGATCCGCACTAAAATCGGAGGTAATTTTCTCAGGAACTACATACAGGGAGACGTCGGAAACGGAGAAAAAATTCAGTTTTGGCTAGACTCATGGATCATTGCTGAACCTCTGAGGCTGAGATTTCCTGAATTGTTCAGATTGGAGGCGGAGAAAAAATGTTTTGTAGCGGATAGGGTTCGTCGTTCCGGTTCGGGCTCAGTGTTCTCGTGGCATTGGAAATCGGTTTTGGTGGATAATATTCTCTTAGCAGATCTGCAACAACTTTGCAGCTTGATCGGGTCGGTTCGTTTAGTCGATAAAGAAGATAAATGGAGGTGGTCTCCGCACAAGGAAGGTACTTATTCAGTTAAATCTGTGAAGAGTCTGTGTTATTTGGATAGGCCGGTTAGTCAAAATTTTGTTATGAAATGGAGTAATTGGGTGCCCGATAAATGTAACATCCATTTGTGGAGAGCGGAGATGGAGAAAATTCCTACTAAGGTTGCGCTAAGGAAGAGGAATATTCTTCAAGAGGATCCGATTTGCCCTTTGTGTTTAGTCGCTGAAGAGACAGCAGATCATCTATATTCTTCATGTTTCGTCTCCTCGATTGTTTGGAACATGGTTAGCACGTGGTGCAGGATTCCGGCTATTTTTGCTTTCTCTATTAAAGACCTTCTCTGCCTTCACAAGAGTCTCTCGGTTTCGTCCAAGAAGAGGGAAGCGGTGCACGGTATTATTATCATATCTTGTTGGTGCATTTGGCGTGCTAGGAACAGGCTGATTTTTTCTAGTAATCCAGTAAGGATCGATAGGATTATTAGTGAAATAAAGGCGCTAGGTTTTTTATGGTTTTCTCATAGATCTAAGCATAAAGGGATTTCTTGGGAGGAGTGGATTTCCTTTGTAAATATGTAATGTTTGTCTGTTTTTTGGTCGGCCCGATTTGGGTTGGCTGGTTGTGAATGAAGTTTACTTTTCAAAAAAAATAGACTAAAAAATACAAGGTCATATATTCTAAAATATAATCATTTTAAAATGATTGGTAAACAATTATGAAATACACATTGGAGGGCGTTATATTAATTTGTACATTTAACAGCGTATGTATATTCCTTGGATCATGTGTAATGGTAATGTTCTTATCATTGGTCGTTTTGCGTCATGTATGTGGTAGTCAAGTCAGTAATGGGGCATTTTCTATAATGGGTGTAGCGGAGATGTGGGCATTGTGGTGTAATAGAATTAAATTAAAAAAAAAAACCATAAAAATGTTATTGGATAAAAAGGCATGGAAACAGGTGATTGGGCACTTCAACTCTCGATCCGGCGTGGAATAAAGTACGCTCCAAACGATTTTTGCAATAAAAACGCCCCAGGGCCGGCTTCCGGGGCGTGCTCCGACGTTTTCAACCAAAAAAACGCCCAATTTTAAATGAGTACGGATGGTCTTAATGTGGTTGTATTTTTTCTAAATGTAATAATTATCTATTTATTTTAAATAGTATATTCACTTCTTTTTCACAACTACAGTTATTTAAAATTTAGGGAAATTTTTTTTATTTTTTTAGGTGTATTTTTAATAATATCTAGAGTAAATGTCAATTTACGTCTTTGAGGTTTACACCAAAACGCAGGAACAACCCTCATTAAAAAAACGGAACAATCAAGTCCATGTGGTTGTCGATTGCGTTCAATAACGTCACTTGTTATATTTTCCAATTATTATCCTTTATTTAATTAATAACTTAAAGGGCAAAATGGTAAATTCACCCAAACGTGACACAACCCTTCCATATTAATCCCCAAGCTTGTTTTAGAAGCTCATTTTCAATCCCCCTCCCTTCTTACCTCATTTTCAAACATGTGGCATTGTGTAACTCCTCCAGGAATCCAACCCCTTGCTTGGTCATGATGTTTTCAAGCATGTAGTCTTCCTGCGCTCCATTGTCACATATAAAAATTGACCATGTTTTTATCTTTATCAAAACGCCATGATGTGATGACTGGGTCCATTTTTGCATTTGCTTTGCTTGGTCCAAATTTTCTGGTTAATCTTCTCATAACCTTATGTGTTTCATCACATTCGTTATCTAGAGGGATGCCAAGCGACGTTATACCCCTCTGTACATCTTCTTCCATTTTCAAAATGGCTTTGATTATTTTAACAAACACTCTTCTTCTGTTGTCAAAACGTATTACGAATCTTCTGATTCTGAGGCTGTATCTCTATGAAACAATTGTTGCCATTTTGGCGTTTTGGTTAAACTTGCGTGTTGGTTAAACTTGGCGTTTTGGTTGAAGATGACGTTTTTAGTATGATTAATGGAAGTGATTATGGAATCAATGTTAACATCGTTTATATAATGATATTTTTGGCGCATAGTTTAGGAGGGAATTTTCTTCTAATAAATATTAATAATTGACTTTCAGTTACTGTTTGTTTCTTCTACCTACTAAGTTTGCAACGCGTTTTATCATTAAGCTTTGGCCTTTTTGTATTAATGGTGTTTTATTCGTTTTGAATGGCGTGTTGCTCATTTTAGTTTGGTGTTTTGAATTTGAGCAGTAAAAGACCTTTTTACCCTTAATGAAGCGCATCCACGTAATAAATTTGATGTTATTTACGAAAACGCCACCCCGCCAATCTAGTCCATAGATTGTTTTGATCTGACGATCCATAAGCGTTCTCACTGTTCTCACACTTTTCACCGTTTTCTCAAAGTTCTGACCCTATATATATAAATATACTTCTTTAAAAATTAGTTTGACATAACTTGGTGAAGTTTAGGTTCATGTTTTTTTTAATGGCCAATGAATCCACCAAATGGTCTATTGGCGAAATTCAGCACATCGGGATACAGTCGCCTTCGAACCGTGGAAAACCCTCACCTAGGGCCGAAGCCTGTGAACACTTGTCCGAAGGCACGACAATGTGGTGAGGTAAAACCCGCTCAGTTCAAGAATCCAACTAGCGATCTCCAACTATTTGCCTAGTCTCATCATCACCAGGTGTCGCAGAAAATAATGGGGAGGACATGAATCGAACCTGTGTCCCTCAGAATACCAAGTCTCTCCCTTACCACTCCACCACCACCACCATGGCCGGCCTTGGGGGTGGGCGGGGAGGACCACCGGCCAGGGCCCGATATTTCGAGGGCCACGTTTTTTATTAAAAGAAACCCGATATGTATATGTAAAATATTATTTTAATCGGGTACATCCATACAAACACAAACACAGGCCCTCTTACAAAACGATTTTTATGGTTTAGATTAGTTATTAACCTCTTTGGCATTAGGTTTAGACCTTTAGTGAGCCAAATACCCAATTTCGTTAAGGTCTAAGGGCATATTTTTTCGAGCTCGAACATGGTACACGAATTCTTAGGGCCGGCCACCACCACCACCACCACCACCACCACCACCACCACCACCACCACCACCACCACCACCACCACCACCACCACCACCACCACCACCACCACCACCACCACCACCACCACCACATTGGCTTTAGGTTCATGTTTTGCCCGTAAGTTGTGTTTCTTTTCGATCTTCGTGTGTATTCCAAGTTCTAAGTTGCTTTATTCTATGCCATTTTGTCATTCAACTATTTTATTGTTTTAATGAAATATATTAAAATGGTTAGCTGTGATTAGGGCTGTCCAAACTGCTCGACGATCGCTCGAAAAATGCTCGAAAAATGCTCGTTCGATTCCCGCTCAGTTTGTAAATGAGCCGATCGGATCGGTTCGACTCAAATTCAATCCGAGCATGAGCAAAGCTCCGCTCGCTCGTCGATCGCTCAGTTTCGCTCGAATTATTTTTATTAATAATTAAATATATATATATATATATATATATATATATATATATATATATTGTAGATTTTATAGATTAAAAACCCAAAAAAATATAATAGCCCAAAGCAAATTAAAAGCCCAAATAATATTCAGCCCATCTTAATATTTAATATGAAAATCTAACCTAAATCTATATTTAATATGAAAATCTTATCTAACCCTAAAAAAATATTCGTCGCTCTTACTCAGTCACTCTCTGGTCCACTCTCACACTCACACACATCGTCGAACAATCACACACATCGTCGGACAATCATCAAACAAGTGAGTCGCTGCAACAGATCGCCGTTCCTGTCTTCAATCTGCTACATATAATAACAATCGTCGCTCTAGTCTTCATTCGTCGGACTCCCTGCCCACTGCCAGTTCCACAGGTCTTAATTTTAGAACATTTTTAGAATTTGAGTTATGTATTGCTTTTGTTAGTAAAGTGTTGAACATGTTTTAATTAAGTTAGAATTTGTTTTTGTTGAATGAAGCCTTATCATCAATCGAGCGAAACCGATCGAAAACGATCCGCTCGATTTTTTTAGGATTTGATAAAAACCGAGCGAAACCGAGCCGATCGATTCAAATTCAATCCGAGCACGAGCATCACTTTTGCGCTCGGTTTTGCAAATTTGATCTGCTCGGATCGGATCGTTTGTAATTCAATCCGAGCATGAGCAGACCCTCGATCGGATCGGATAGGATCCGCTCATGAACACCCCTAGCTGTGATTACTATAATAAGTTAGACCATGTGACAATAATCAAATATATATATATATATATATATATATATATATATATATATATATATATATATATATATATATATATATATATTAAACCATTCAATAAAATATGTCTAGTCTTTGAAAACTAAATAACATCTTGTGAAAAAAAAGCCAAAAGTCCTTATTTAAAATGGTGTAGATTGGGTCTTAGGAATCATCGATTTAGTTTAAGAACATAAAAAAAGAGCAACTTGCGATATACATCCAGATAACTTTACATTGTCTGATGTGTAAATTTTGTCTTTAGATTGCATCTAGGCCCGCACACGGCTTATTTAATTTTTGGTTATAGAAGCAACGCATGATCAACGGGGATAATTAATAGTTTATCTAAAGAACAATAGTTCTTTTTATATTACAAGTAGCACAAAGTTCACACCTAGTTTTTATATCACAAGTAGCACAAAGTGTACATAATTAAGTCACATTTGCATAGTTTGTGCATCCAAAGTAACACTAACTCCAGCTTCACCATCTTCATAACAACAATATGGCCTCCATAGATCCATCTGAAGAGCATAAATGGGTTGTCGAAATCGACAAAATCTTGAATCATCAGCTCGAAATTGACATTGAAACCACCCCTTCTATTTCCTTGTTTCAAGTACCCGAAACCATAACCTCAAAAAAACCTGAGGCGTATGAACCACAGCAGGTCGGGATAGGTCCGATTCATCACTTTCTGCCAAGACAGTACGACATGATGGAGCAGAAAAAACTTGCTGTCATCCAGAGGGCCATAAAGACTTACAATATTAAGGATTATAAACTCCATATCCTTGATAAAGTTCGAAAATTGGTCCCCATGGTCCGTTCATGTTATGACATGTTCCTAAAAGATGATGATGACACTTTGGCTAGAGTTTTTGCAATTGATGGTGTCTTCTTGCTTATTCTGTTACATACTTATAACGGTCCAACATACGACTATCTAGATTATTTGAAGACCAAAGCATATGAAACTAAACAATCACACGATGATTATGTACGTCTTTCAGAGCAAGATGCTGAATATGCCTATGCAATGTATCAAGACACAGGCGTGATGGAGTTACATCCACTTCTACTCCAGAAAGAATTTGTAGTGACTATGGACAATCAAATTGAATGGGAAAATGCTTTAAAAGATCTTATTGTCCCTCCACCAGAATTTGAAGTTGGTCCGAAAAAAAGGTTGGTGGCACAAGATGTATTGATGGTAGAGAACCAAATCCCGTTTATGGTGTTGAAGGAGATCGAAGAGACTTTGCAAGCCTCATTAGGTAGTTCATCCAACTCGGTTAATGTTAATCTTTCGCCTTCAGTGTTTAGAGTGTTTTGTGAGTTCCATTCACCACTTGAGTTGTGTTCAAAGTCACAAGCTCCTTCTAGTGTAGATCATCTTCTCCACTATATGTACTATTCAATTGTAAACAATGTCCCTGAACAAAAACTCCCTGATGAACCTCAAACACAGGATGATGATGATGATGAATTCAAAAAGTATCCTATCCAGAATAGTTCGTGGACAGAGGAAGTTTATGAAGTTTAGGGTGAAGGGGGTGCACACCTAATAGGTGAGTGCACTCTCTTACGCCAAACCAATCCCCGTGTGCCACGTCAACTCCCCTCTTAAACTCCCCTAACACCCCCATTTGATGGCGCCACTCCCCTATTAGGTGAATTGGGTTTTTTTTTTAAAAAAAAAAAAAAAAAAAAAGGAAATCATTGATTGGTTGAAACAAAGCTGGCCCCACCACCTTTCCCCTCTCTCCTTCGGTAACCCCACACCCATCTTCACCCCCGATTCGGGACCCCGCGGGGATGGCGGCGGTGTTCCCGATCGGGGAAATGGTTCACCGCTTCCCTCCCCGATTGCGCCCCGTATACCCTTATACTTTCGCAACGAGGATTCCGTACAAGGAGATTGTTCAAGCATATGAACAAACTGTTTCCATGTTAGAAACTTTCTCCCAAAGTAAAGCTCTCATCCCTTCGGCTTCCAAACTTCATGATGAATCTGGATTCCAATTTCACAGCCTAAAAGAAGACCAAGGTATTCAAAATATACACAGAATCGGGAAAGATATTTACCTGCCAATAATTGTTGGTTCAGGCCCTTAAACCTCACACAAAACACACACTCTTAACTCACGTACGTATGTAAAGTTGCAGAGGTATTTGATAAAAGGAAAAAGGTACCTCTTTCATTAAACAATTGAGCTATATATATAGCCATATTACAATGCACGTGCGAATAAAGAAAACAACAATAAAAAAACTAATTTAACCTAAAGAACCGAACAACTAGATGGTATATTCTATCTCCAACATGCAGATCCCAAGAAATTGTCAAACGTGCACCATGACCTCCCCAATTTACTCGGTCACACACATAATTCGGTCAATCTACACCGTATCTTCAACTACTGATCTGCAACCAGCTTACCCGAGTTGCAACATGTGACCCGCGACTCGCGTCACCCGTAAACAATTAACCATTTTAACCGTGACCCGATAACGCACCGACCCGTGACCCGTAAACAAACCCGAATAATCCAACAATCACCCCCTTAATCGGTGTTTGTTTACGCCTTCACCGCAGCACCGAATCACCTCGGTTTCGAACCACTATGACATCTAACGGACACCCGATCTTCACCTCGATCACGTCCAATGTCTCGGTTCAACCCGAATAAAAAACACCAAGACCATAACATGTCACATGGCATCACGCTGGAAACGTTCACTAACATCACGACTTTTTCACGGATCAACGACCTCTCCCCGGTCACATCCAAAGCCACCCGATTGAACTCCAACGCCATAATGTCACCACCGTGTTCTTCTCCAATATCTTCCTTTTTACGACCGCCTTTGTTCAAGAGGCTCTCCACCGACAAAGAAAACAAGCCACCCGCTTCTACCGTTTTCTCACCTTGCCAAACGAGACGAATCCAAAGCCACCTGCTTTGACGGATCCATTCTGCCCGTTTTTCACGCACCACGCCGGTCTCCTCTTATCACGAACAAGCCGATCAAGGCTACCATTCTCACCATCTACTGTTATCACCGGTTGTATACCAGCCGCGCAAACCCGCAACTAACAACCGAACAGCCTTGAACCCCCCTTTTATCACTATTAACAGCCCGGAAAACAAGTGTTTATCACCGGTCACCCCCGTCGTCTTTACCGGTACGTCTACCACAACAACGGCCGACCGAAACACCATAACGCCTCCGATTACGGCTGCTAAACAGACTAGAAACAGCACCCTTCCGTCCCGAACGCTTCGTTTACGCCTGCCCTCCACCGACCGACACACCCGCCGGCGGCGGAGGCTTCCTCCGATCTTCTCGAGCCCTAGGCTCTGATACCAAATGTTGGTTCAGGCCCTTAAACCTCACACAAAACACACACTCTTAACTCACGTACGTATGTAAAGTTGCAGAGGTATTTGATAAAAGGAAAAAGGTACCTCTTTCATTAAACAATTGAGCTATATATATAGCCATATTACAATGCACGTGCGAATAAAGAAAACAACAATAAAAAAACTAATTTAACCTAAAGAACCGAACAACTAGATGGTATATTCTATCTCCAACATGCAGATCCCAAGAAATTGTCAAACGTGCACCATGACCTCCCCAATTTACTCGGTCACACACATAATTCGGTCAATCTACACCGTATCTTCAACTACTGATCTGCAACCAGCTTACCCGAGTTGCAACATGTGACCCGCGACTCGCGTCACCCGTAAACAATTAACCATTTTAACCGTGACCCGATAACGCACCGACCCGTGACCCGTAAACAAACCCGAATAATCCAACAATAATCACTTTGAACAACGACTCTGATGTCATTTTAAGAAACTTGGTTGCTTATGAAACATTAACTGCCAACTCGGATAGTTTCCCACTTAATGAATACATGGGTTTGATGTGTGGGCTTATCATGAACAAGGGTGATGTCAATTACCTCAAAAGTCAGAAAGTTATCACCGGTGACATGCGTGCCGATGAAGTTGTTAAACTCTTCACAGCTATGAGCCAATCTATACCGGTCGTGAAAACTGAAGAGAAATCCAAGTTGCGGGAAGTGATCGATGAAATTAACGAGGTTTATGAAAGTGGAATATGGATGAAGATATACTTGCTATTGAAGAAGCTAGCACGTTGGTTGCTAGTGGTTTTGAAGGCTATTGGAAGTTTTGTTGAATCTTCATGGAAGATTGTAGCGTTCATGGTTAGTATTGTAACTGTGTTTGTATTAACATACCAAGCTTATTGTGACTCTTTTGGTTGTGACAAAAAGACAGTCACCTTATTGCCGTATGTTTTCAGCTAGCTTTGTTGGGGTGTTTATTTTTTAATTGTCACGTGTCTTCTATGTTTGTTTGTTCTAAGGTATGTTGTTAATTCAAATAAAACTAGTATTAACGACCCCCGCGTTGCGGCGGGGTCGAACGCCAATGTTACATTACTATCAGCGATCACCAACAATGAAGTTGCAGCGTGTTAATACGAATAAGTTAAAACGAAACGTAAAACATATAAAAAAATAACTAAGTCGATCTAGGATCCGAGCGTTACGATTAACCTGTCAAACGGAAAAAATAAACGACGTAAAATCGATTAACCACACACGCACGTTGCGCCGTGTTAACTCACAAAATTATTTATAGTACTTAAATAAAATACAATTTTTTCTTTAGTGGATACAACCCACTAAGAATTATGTGACAAATCATAATGCATAAATATGTTGCAAATTATATACCCCCATGTTGTGGTGGAGGCGTAAAACCGTGCTAAGTAGCTCCAATATTATATCACCGTGAACGACCATCAACACCAAAAAGGTTCGTGTAAAAAAAGAAATAAAAAATGAAATATAAAACCAAACGAAAAGTAGACGATGAAACAATGTTGAACCAATCACTCTAAATGTAAAACATAGGAAACAATAACTAAGTTGTTCTAGAACCGCGCGCTGTGACGGCTTGTTGTATAGGAAAACTACGCGTAAAAACATTGAATCATACACGCACGTTGTAGTATGTTAACTCGCAAAATTAAATTTGACCAAAACATAATACAAAAAATTTGTATGGGTTAAAAGTGATTCTAACCAATCACTTTATATGTTTTACATTTTAAAGATAAAAGAACAAAAATATAAGTACAACTCATGAAACTTATGGTACAACCCTTGATGTCAACATATGTTAAGTACAACCCATGAAACATATAATTAGGGGTGTGCAGAATTCGTTTCGAATTCGAAAAATTCGAAATTCGTTTAAATTTGATTCAATTATAAGAATTCGTTTCCATTATAAGAATTCGAATTCGTCAATTCGAGTCAAGTAAATCGAATACGAATCGAAAACGAATTTATAATTTCAAATTCGATTCGATTCGAAATTCGAATAAAAATTATACATTTTTATTAATCATTTTTTATATATAATATATATATAACTTTTATTAGCATATACTATAAATTTTTTTCAAATTTTTTTTCCAAGTATTAAAATTACCCATTACCAAACCCACTACGTGACCCATAACTAAAACCTAAGTAACAAATCTATCAATAGATTTCAAAGCGTAAACATATTAACTTGTAATGTGGAGTGGTTACTCCCGACTTCTCATTTTGAATTTTAGACTTATGGTACTTTATTTGGAATTTTTAATGTGATATTGTGTTTTATGGCTGCTTTAAAATTCATTTTTCATTTTTAAAGTTTTTTACATGTTTTTAAACAATCTGAATTAAATCGAATTTACTCGAATTCGATTCGAATTATTTAATCGAATACGAATCGAATACGAATTGGGTTTTTTATTCGAATACGAATTCGAATCGAATTCGGTAGTTTTTAATCGAATTCGAATCGAATACGAATTCAAGGAAAAATAAAAATTATTCGAACAATTCGATTCGAATAATTCGAAAATTCGATATTCGATTCGATGAACACCCCTACATATAATACAATCCTTGATGCGAACATGTGTTTCAAATTGATATTATATAAATATTATGTTGTTTTAGTTAAATATCAAAGGTTTCTAAGGAACTTTTAGTTATCCATACTATAATAAATTAGAATATGAGACGATAATCAAAGATCTATATTAAACAATTGAATAAAACAATGACTAGTGCTTTGAATTATAAATTTTTTCAATGAAAAAGCTAAATGTCATTCTTACAATTGAATAAAATATGTCTAGAGCTTTTCAATTATATATTTTTTTAAATGAAAAGACTAAATGTCATTCTTTAGAAATGGTATTGATTTGGTCGGGGGGGGGGGGGTGGTTAATCAATTCAATATATTATTTCTTTTTAATATTTTTTAAAGTTTTTGGGGGTAATTATCTATTATTCTTCTTAATTTTTTTCTTTCTATTTGATTTCTGATCATGTTTCTTACAATAATTCTATGTTTCATTTCTTCCATCTATAAATAATTTGTGAAACATGTATATCGATTTTGAGGGGAAAACAAATATCAGTTAAATATAATGAATTATTGAAGGTGAATAAGGCTACTCAATGTGAGAGGATGGAAGTCCTTGGTAAAAAAATACTAAATTAATTGGTAAAAACTAAAAATCCTAAGAATTTCATTTTTCACGATCTTTTCTTTCATTTTACCTCACATGCACGTACCTGTGGGAAAACGACCCGATCCATCGTAGGATGGTAGTTGGGTACCGAGAAAACGTTTGGGTTTTGGTTCTGGTTTGAGTTCGGGTTTCGTTAGCGTTCAGGTTTGGGTTAGTGTAATTTACCCTAGTTTGGGTTCGGGTTTCGTTAGCGTTCGGGTTTGGGTTAGTGTAATTTACCCTAGTTTTTTAGCTCTATTGTAATATTTTTTTATTATTGTAATGTTTTTTAATTTAATGAAATGTTAATTGTTTTTAAAATTTATAAATTTAGAGATTAATTGAAAAATAATTAAAAAATTAATAATTGAGTAATCTATAAATTATAATAAATTAAAACCATCTTAGGCCACATGACTTTCTCTTAAGGTCTAACTGCCATGTGACAATGTATTGGGAGGCGTTGACTGAATTTGAGCGGTAAAGAAAACAAAGGTGTTCAACACTTTTTCTCTCCCCTGCTATTCAATCCTTTATTATCTATTCTCTCAATCAAATTCGAGTTTTCTAAATTACTAATCGGTTTCCTTTCAATCTTTTTTCTTTTAAACCTTAAATCCAATTACATGATTATTAACATTCAAATAATTGTGGTCAACGTTTGTTAATTTCATTCTAAAAATATTGTTAACATTAAGATTTCAAATTCCATTAATTTTGGCTACATTTATTATTTTCTAAAGTTGCGAGTGAATTTTGTTTATGTAGTAAAAATGTATATTTGTAGATAGTTTTGTTATTTAAGGTAAATTAAGGTTATCATTAACTTTAACTAAAAAAAGTTCTTTCTTGATTTAAAAAATAATAATTTGACATAACTATATTATTTTGTTTTTATGTAAATATATTATTGTTTTGGTTTACTTAACAAGTTAACATATGTCGTTTGTTAAATATATAAAAAATAAAAACATAAATAAACTATTCCGAGTCTTAATTTCTTAAGGTATGTTAGATATTCTACAAGATCATACCGAAGCCGGAAATGTATGTTTTTATCATACAGTTCCGTAAGGACGTTTTCGTCAAAAACTAACTTGGCAGACGCATCTCTTATGTGGACTGTGGACACGTGATATTGCATGGCCCATGGCCTTCGTCCTTCAAGATCATTAAATGTAATTTCAATTATAAGAAGTATTTTTTTCATACAACCTGTGTAACACACGGGAACTTAAACTAATGATTGTATATGGTGTTATGTGGTGTTACCACTACACACCTTAGTGATATAACACCCCCATAACCCCTCTCTTTCCATTTGTCATATAACCCACCAAAGAGGGTTATGTGGTGTTACCATTACACATTGTCTAAATATCTCAAGTAAAACATTTTTATGAGGTCGTTGTCTGTGCTCATGATTAATCTCGACATGTACTCAAAGAAATAGTCAACTTGACTATTTCAACGGTCAAAAATCGAGAGCAAGAGTGTTCATGAAGCAACGAACCGTATATCCATAATTTTAAGGTTTGTGTAAGTTATAACAAAAATACTTAACGTAATACTCAAGTACACTCGAGAATGAAGGTGGCTTATTTTAACGGGTTATTGGATTTTAATAATCCTAAGTTTCACATGCTGGCCAATAATAATCCCAACTTAAAAAATTCCCCCCAACAATCCCAACTTGTAAGAATTTGGCTCCCATCGATCCTTTGCTAACTGTTTTTTGCTGACGTAGCTGATGATGTGGACACAACTTTGTTATTTGTCGACTTCGCTACTTATGTGGCACCATCACCACCTCCACCTCCTCCTCCACTGCAACCACCTCCACCTCCTCCTCCTCCTCCTCCTCCTCCTCCACCACCACCACCTCCACCCCCTCCTCCAGCCACCACCATCACCTCCAACCACCTCCAAAGCCACCAACAACCACCGTCTACCACCACCAGAAAAACACTATCACCTTCGACCACCTCCATCATCTGCCACCGGAAACCTCTGTCACTATCACCACCTCCACTCCATCATCTTTAAAGTTTACTACTAATTTCTATTGATGAATTCTTCAATCCACCCATGGATTCTTTAAAACCCGATTCACTTAACAAATGAATTGACTCGAATGACTGTGAACCAACCCATGGATACTGTTAACGCGATTCACATGGGTTTTGCTTCAGCTCAACTGGGTTCTTGCTATTCTATAATATA
Organism: Helianthus annuus; assembly: GCF_002127325.2. Lineage (NCBI taxonomy): Eukaryota > Viridiplantae > Streptophyta > Magnoliopsida > Asterales > Asteraceae > Helianthus > Helianthus annuus. The sequence goes on from NC_035442.2 coordinate 163,246,552, forward strand.
TTGTGGATATCATGAATCTAATGTTTCTTCATGTAACTTTAAAATTTATAGGAACTCACCAGGTTTTTTTACTGATAAAAGCTTTATTTTGACAGTTGGTTATGTGTATTACAAAGAACATGATGGAATTGCTTCTAATCCAGTGGGTTCACGATTGATCAGGTCGGTTCATTAGTTGAGTGAATTGTGTTTTAAGGAACCTATGAATGTATTGATTATTGAAGAATTCATTAGGAATCAGTGGAAAAGTTTAAAAATAATGGAGTAGAGGTGGTTATGACGACGAAGGTTTTCGATGGCAGATGATAAAGGTGGTTGGAGGTAATAGTATTTTTCCGATGGTGAATTAGTGGTAGCAGACGGTGGATGGTGGTGGGTGATGGTGGTGGCGGTGGCTGGAAGAGATGGTGGTGGTGGAGGAGGAGGTGGTGGTGGTGGTGGTGGTGGAGGAGGAGGAGGTGGAGGTGGTGATGGTGCCACATAAGCAGCCAAGTCAACAAATAACAAAGGTGTGTCCACATCATCAGCCACGTTAACCAAAAACTAACTGAGTTATAACCCAGTTAACAAAGGATCATTGGGAGCCAAATTCTTACTAGTTGGGATTGTTGAAGGAAATTTTCTAAGTTGGGATTATTATCGGCAAACATGTGAAACTTAGGATTATTAAAATCCAATAACCAAAAATTCTATGTTTAAAAAGTTTTGGGGAATTGCCCTGTAATAATCCCAACTAGAGGTCATTGGCCATTGACAGTCCCACCTTTAAATATTTCCCCTACAAGTCCCACCTTTCACCTATTTTTCCACAACAGTCCCCCGCTAAAAAAACTTAACGGAGTTATGTTTTTGTTTTCCAAATTACAAAAACCTTTTTTACGGCTTATGATCAGAACGACGATACGACTCCATTTATGTAAAACTTACCTCGAAACGGTGCTCCAAACGATGAAAACGACGCTTCAGTTCGAGTGTTTAAATTTCCAATTAAAAAAAATCAAGTCATTTGAAGCACCATTTCGAGGTAAGTTTTATATCAATGGACTTGTATCGTTGTTTGATCAAAAACCCTAAAAAATCTATTTGTAATTTGGAAAAAGCTTAACCCCGTTAAGTTTTTTTTAATGGGGGACCGGTGTAGGAAAAATATGTGAAAGGTGAGACTGGTGGGGGGAATATTCAAAGGGGGACTGTCAATGGTCAATGACCACTAGTTGGGATTATTACAGGCCAATTCCCCTAGAAAAAAAAAACGCTACATTTCGTCACAAAAAACTGGCATATGTGCAGCGGTTCTGTTTTTCCTTTTTTAGTGTTTTCTTATAAAAAAAGAAAAACTGAATAAAAAATAGCGTTGCACAATGTGCATCAGTGCTGTTGTTCAGTTTTTTTTAGTGACGAAATTTAGTGATTTTTAATAAAAATATAATTATTTTTTAGCATTTAATTGTCGGGTTTTGCTTGATGGTTTAGTTTTTAGTATTTAGCTTGGGTGGAGGTTAGGTTTTTTTAGGGGCTTTTTGTGAGGTATACTTTTTTTCTTTTAAGCAGGGTGGGGGGGGGGGGTGTTTTGCTTTTGCATGGTGGTGGGTAGGTTTATTTTGTTGTGTAATCAAGGGCTAGGATGAACCTAACTATACACACACACACTTTATGAGCCTGCATTTAAGAACAATGAGAACCTCGACTAGCAAAAGCAGGGTCGTCTTTAAGAATTATGGGCCCTAGGTGAAAATAAAGGATTAAGGGTGGAGGGAGTGGTCTCGGGGAATGCTTCGGGGAGGGGTGTTTACCGAGCGGGGATGGGTGTTTACCGAGCGGGGAGGTGTTGCCGGTGGTTGTTCGGTGATCGGGGAGAGGCAGGGCCGGCTCTAGGGGGAGTGAAATAAAGCAAGCGCTTTAGGCCTCCCCTTCCCGAGGGCCCTAAATTCTTAAGAAAACATATTATATGTAGGTGATTTTGGCTTTAAAATTGTTGACGTTGAGGTTTATGATATATAACTATGTACACATAGAGATGGTTTATGAATCATAGGATCAAGAGCAATTTTTTTTTTCTTTTATTTTTTTACGAAAAGGGCCTCAATTTTGTTATATTTTGAGCCGGCCCTGGGAGAGGAGTAGGCGGGACTACTCACCGAGAGAGAAAGCGAAAGAGATGAGAAGAGATAGAGGAGAGAGAGGGGTAATGGTGGGCGCCACTCTTTTTTTCAACCAATCACACTATTTTTTAATTGTTTATCAGTCTCTATGTGTTTGAGCATTGCTAGTGATTGAGTGTAAAATGAGAATTGAAGGGATGAGTTGACATGACATGAGATTATTGGATAGTGAAAATAGAGAGTGTTTGAGCTCTCCTTCCACCCTAACTTTTTAGGAGGGTGAGTATTTAAAAATAACTTGTTGGTTTTCAAAGAAAATAAAGGAATACAACAAAGGATCATTAATATCTTGAATTTACATTCATGGAAATAAGATGGACCAGTTCAACTTGGCAAACAATGAGCAGGGGATTTATTATTGAGAAAGCAAACTATTAAGAAATATATCCATTTGAACTTTGGTGTGACCTTTTTCAAGCATCTTCAAGGGCCGTCAGTAAGCGTAAAGTTGAAATTTGAACAAGAAGCCTGCTTGCGTAACAACGAAGAACTGAACCCAAAAGTCGAATTCTCTAAATCAAACATCACAAAGTTATCTTCAAATTGAAATGTCCCAATCACGACCGCAGGTTCACTTGTTGCACCACTGTCAACAAAAGCTAGACAAGCTACATCTTTTGTTATTTGCCTAAAGGAGTTAGCTGTAGATATAGCCCACTTCTTTCCATCCTGCAGCATGAAATCAATGTCTGGAACTTTTATACTAACCTGGGTACCATTGGTGGAGGTGTTGAAACAAAGGCCGAAAGGTGCCACTACCTTTGCTGGCGGGATTTGTTGTGTAACCTTTAAAAACCTCCTAACCACACCGTTATAAATTGGGTCACAAAATGGGTTGCAACCACAAGTAGATCTCCTTAGAGGTCCGAGGGGGTTAGCCCTCAGGACATGACACTTAAGTAAGTATCATCTCAATGATAAAAATATGCATATGGGTATGTAGGGTGGGGTTCTATAGTGAACACCAGTGTATTTGTGAACTGTGTAAACAAATCCTAATCATTGATTTACATCATCAAATCGTAGAATACATTAGTGTATTTTCATCATCAAATCCTGGCCAATGATTTACACTTGTGTATTGAAAATCAAGGGCTAGGATTAGTTCACACAGTTCACTATCAAAGGAATTGTTCATAATTGAACCTAACCCTGGGTATGTATGTATATTGATTATGGGGAATAATAGAGAAAGAGATTTCTAGAAAGAAAGGGAGATGTAACCTCCTGTAAATTGTAAATTGCTGAGAACTAGTATTAAGGATCCCCGCGTTGCAGCGAGGGCGAGCACTAATGCCACACTACTGCCAGCGACAAACAACACTAAAGTTGCGGCGTGTTAGTGCGAAGAAATTAAAACGAAACGTAAAACATACAATAAAATAACTAAGTTGATATAGGACTCGCGCGTCACGATGAACCCGCGTCTATTTTTTTCCTGTTTGACAGGTTCATCGTAATCTATATATAATATAGGGTGGGAGTTAGTTACAAAGTTCATTTTTCCTACAAAGTGTAAAAAGTCATAAAATAGCATAATGTCAACCAAAGGGGTATAGTGGTAAACTCGAACCAACCCATGGATACTGTTAACGCGATTCACATGGGTTTTGCTTCAGCTCAACTGGGTTCTTGCTATTCTATAATATATTGTGGATATCATGAATCTAATGTTTCTTCATGTAACTTTAAAATTTATAGGAACTCACCAGGTTTTTTTACTGATAAAAGCTTTATTTTGACAGTTGGTTATGTGTATTACAAAGAACATGATGGAATTGCTTCTAATCCAGTGGGTTCACGATTGATCAGGTCGGTTCATTAGTTGAGTGAATTGTGTTTTAAGGAACCTATGAATGTATTGATTATTGAAGAATTCATTAGGAATCAGTGGAAAAGTTTAAAAATAATGGAGTAGAGGTGGTTATGACGACGAAGGTTTTCGATGGCAGATGATAAAGGTGGTTGGAGGTAATAGTATTTTTCCGATGGTGAATTAGTGGTAGCAGACGGTGGATGGTGGTGGGTGATGGTGGTGGCGGTGGCTGGAAGAGATGGTGGTGGTGGAGGAGGAGGTGGTGGTGGTGGTGGTGGTGGAGGAGGAGGAGGTGGAGGTGGTGATGGTGCCACATAAGCAGCCAAGTCAACAAATAACAAAGGTGTGTCCACATCATCAGCCACGTTAACCAAAAACTAACTGAGTTATAACCCAGTTAACAAAGGATCATTGGGAGCCAAATTCTTACTAGTTGGGATTGTTGAAGGAAATTTTCTAAGTTGGGATTATTATCGGCAAACATGTGAAACTTAGGATTATTAAAATCCAATAACCAAAAATTCTATGTTTAAAAAGTTTTGGGGAATTGCCCTGTAATAATCCCAACTAGAGGTCATTGGCCATTGACAGTCCCACCTTTAAATATTTCCCCTACAAGTCCCACCTTTCACCTATTTTTCCACAACAGTCCCCCGCTAAAAAAACTTAACGGAGTTATGTTTTTGTTTTCCAAATTACAAAAACCTTTTTTACGGCTTATGATCAGAACGACGATACGACTCCATTTATGTAAAACTTACCTCGAAACGGTGCTCCAAACGATGAAAACGACGCTTCAGTTCGAGTGTTTAAATTTCCAATTAAAAAAAATCAAGTCATTTGAAGCACCATTTCGAGGTAAGTTTTATATCAATGGACTTGTATCGTTGTTTGATCAAAAACCCTAAAAAATCTATTTGTAATTTGGAAAAAGCTTAACCCCGTTAAGTTTTTTTAATGGGGGACCGGTGTAGGAAAAATATGTGAAAGGTGAGACTGGTGGGGGGAATATTCAAAGGGGGACTGTCAATGGTCAATGACCACTAGTTGGGATTATTACAGGCCAATTCCCCTAGAAAAAAAAAACGCTACATTTCGTCACAAAAAACTGGCATATGTGCAGCGGTTCTGTTTTTCCTTTTTTAGCGTTTTCTTATAAAAAAAGAAAAACTGAATAAAAAATAGCGTTGCACAATGTGCATCAGTGCTGTTGTTCAGTTTTTTTTAGTGACGAAATTTAGTGATTTTTAATAAAAATATAATTATTTTTTAGCATTTAATTGTCGGGTTTTGCTTGATGGTTTAGTTTTTAGTATTTAGCTTGGGTGGAGGTTAGGTTTTTTTAGGGGCTTTTTGTGAGGTATACTTTTTTTCTTTTAAGCAGGGTGGGGGGGGGGGTGTTTTGCTTTTGCATGGTGGTGGGTAGGTTTATTTTGTTGTGTAATCAAGGGCTAGGATGAACCTAACTATACACACACACACTTTATGAGCCTGCATTTAAGAACAATGAGAACCTCGACTAGCAAAAGCAGGGTCGTCTTTAAGAATTATGGGCCCTAGGTGAAAATAAAGGATTAAGGGTGGAGGGAGTGGTCTCGGGGAATGCTTCGGGGAGGGGTGTTTACCGAGCGGGGATGGGTGTTTACCGAGCGGGGAGGTGTTGCCGGTGGTTGTTCGGTGATCGGGGAGAGGCAGGGCCGGCTCTAGGGGGAGTGAAATAAAGCAAGCGCTTTAGGCCTCCCCTTCCCGAGGGCCCTAAATTCTTAAGAAAACATATTATATGTAGGTGATTTTGGCTTTAAAATTGTTGACGTTGAGGTTTATGATATATAACTATGTACACATAGAGATGGTTTATGAATCATAGGATCAAGAGCAATTTTTTTTTTCTTTTATTTTTTTACGAAAAGGGCCTCAATTTTGTTATATTTTGAGCCGGCCCTGGGAGAGGAGTAGGCGGGACTACTCACCGAGAGAGAAAGCGAAAGAGATGAGAAGAGATAGAGGAGAGAGAGGGGTAATGGTGGGCGCCACTCTTTTTTTCAACCAATCACACTATTTTTTAATTGTTTATCAGTCTCTATGTGTTTGAGCATTGCTAGTGATTGAGTGTAAAATGAGAATTGAAGGGATGAGTTGACATGACATGAGATTATTGGATAGTGAAAATAGAGAGTGTTTGAGCTCTCCTTCCACCCTAACTTTTTAGGAGGGTGAGTATTTAAAAATAACTTGTTGGTTTTCAAAGAAAATAAAGGAATACAACAAAGGATCATTAATATCTTGAATTTACATTCATGGAAATAAGATGGACCAGTTCAACTTGGCAAACAATGAGCAGGGGATTTATTATTGAGAAAGCAAACTATTAAGAAATATATCCATTTGAACTTTGGTGTGACCTTTTTCAAGCATCTTCAAGGGCCGTCAGTAAGCGTAAAGTTGAAATTTGAACAAGAAGCCTGCTTGCGTAACAACGAAGAACTGAACCCAAAAGTCGAATTCTCTAAATCAAACATCACAAAGTTATCTTCAAATTGAAATGTCCCAATCACGACCGCAGGTTCACTTGTTGCACCACTGTCAACAAAAGCTAGACAAGCTACATCTTTTGTTATTTGCCTAAAGGAGTTAGCTGTAGATATAGCCCACTTCTTTCCATCCTGCAGCATGAAATCAATGTCTGGAACTTTTATACTAACCTGGGTACCATTGGTGGAGGTGTTGAAACAAAGGCCGAAAGGTGCCACTACCTTTGCTGGCGGGATTTGTTGTGTAACCTTTAAAAACCTCCTAACCACACCGTTATAAATTGGGTCACAAAATGGGTTGCAACCACAAGTAGATCTCCTTAGAGGTCCGAGGGGGTTAGCCCTCAGGACATGACACTTAAGTAAGTATCATCTCAATGATAAAAATATGCATATGGGTATGTAGGGTGGGGTTCTATAGTGAACACCAGTGTATTTGTGAACTGTGTAAACAAATCCTAATCATTGATTTACATCATCAAATCGTAGAATACATTAGTGTATTTTCATCATCAAATCCTGGCCAATGATTTACACTTGTGTATTGAAAATCAAGGGCTAGGATTAGTTCACACAGTTCACTATCAAAGGAATTGTTCATAATTGAACCTAACCCTGGGTATGTATGTATATTGATTATGGGGAATAATAGAGAAAGAGATTTCTAGAAAGAAAGGGAGATGTAACCTCCTGTAAATTGTAAATTGCTGAGAACTAGTATTAAGGATCCCCGCGTTGCAGCGAGGGCGAGCACTAATGCCACACTACTGCCAGCGACAAACAACACTAAAGTTGCGGCGTGTTAGTGCGAAGAAATTAAAACGAAACGTAAAACATACAATAAAATAACTAAGTTGATATAGGACTCGCGCGTCACGATGAACCCGCGTCTATTTTTTTCCTGTTTGACAGGTTCATCGTAATCTATATATAATATAGGGTGGGAGTTAGTTACAAAGTTCATTTTTCCTACAAAGTGTAAAAAGTCATAAAATAGCATAATGTCAACCAAAGGGGTATAGTGGTAAACTCGAAACAAATTATTAGTAATAACTTAATAGGTTAAATACGTTCTAAAAATCGTGACAAGCAGCACTAATGCCACACCACTGACAACGACCACCAACATTGGAAGAACTCGTAAAAATATAATAAAAAAAAGTAAAAAAATATCACCGAACAAAAAACTGACGTAAAATCGTTGAACCACGCACGCCCGTTGCGACGTATTAATTCGAAGAAATTAGCTATAAACGTTAAACGTTGAAAATAATAACTAACTCGATTTAGGACCCGCGCATTGCAACGAACGCAATAGGTACTCACCTCACACCTAGCCCAATAAAACAAAAGAACTCCCAAATCTGCACATTGTACAACTCATAATGCATGTTTATGTTGCAATCATAAACGTTAAACGTTGAAAATAATAACTAACTCGATTTAGGACCCGTGCATTGCAACGAACGCAATAGGTACTCACCTCACACCTAGCCCAATAAAACAAAAGAACTCTCAATCTGCACATTGTACAACTCATAATGCATGTTTATGTTGCAATTTGATATTATATAAATAAATGGTAGATTGTACTTCTATTTATAGAGAATAATTACTGAAATTCTTGTGGGCCAAACCCACTTAGGCTTATGAGATGGCTTGGGTTAAACCTTATAGGAACCAAGCCCAATTAAGGGGTAATCTCAACACACACAACATCCCGTTCAACTCTCAATCTTAGCTTTCTAACCCAACAACCTATAAAACAAAACCCAAGATGGGTTGATCAAGTGATTCATAGTCTGCGTATGACCCATTAAAACTCCTTGGATCTTTATGACATATAATAATCCATTATAAGTCACTCTTGACTCATTATGACATTACGACATCAAAAGTAACGAGAGATACATAAAAAGCAGGTCTGATTACGCCTATTCCTAATCCTAAATGGAATGTAACGACGTAGGCATCATTATCACTTGACCAACCCATCTTGGGTATCGTGACACCCGTATCCATTGACCAACCTTGAACTTTTATAGCTGACTTTATGTTTGACTTTAGTAATAACCTCAAAATTAGAAATTTACCAATAATGAAGATGGGGATATGTATCTAAGAAATTACTTATTTATGAATATAAAAGTTGTTCTAAGTTATGCCACATATAGTTAATACGAGCAAATTAGACAGACAGAGAACAGATGTAATAAATCATGGAGAATACAAATAAAGAGTTATTTATTTCTAGAATTCACATATATGTAAACAAGAATTCTTTATTCGGAAAGCATTCTTGAGCAATAAATTTCGTTATAGCTCTAAGCGTTGTAGGTAAGAGTAAAGTTGAAGTTTGAACAAGAAGTCTTCTTACGTAGCAACGATGAACTGAACCCAAAAGTCGAATTCACTAAATCAAATACTAGAAAGTTGTCCTCGAACTGAAATGTCCCGATCACGATTGCAGGTTCACTCGTTGCACCACCGTCAACAAATGCCAAACACGCCACCTCACTTGTTATTTGCTTAATAGAGTTAGCTGTGGATATAGTCCACTTCTTCCCATCAGGAAGGTTGAAATCGATATCAGGAACTCTTAGACCATTGGTGGAGGTGCTGAAACAAAGACCAAAGGGAGCGACTGGCTTTGCAGGACGTAGTCGTTTTGTAACCATCGAAAACCTCCTAACGACTGAATTATAAATGTCTGTTCTAAGAGTGGTGTAAGGGTCCATTGTACTAAGCTTGGTGGTGGCATTCGCTGGAACGCTGATAGATCTCTTTTTAATTAGAATGCTATTAACACGGATAAAGTATCCAAAAGAATCTGGATGTGTGTCAAATGAATCTGGACGCGTTAGCAACGGAGTATAGGAAAGATAGCTCCTTACATCAACATTAGATTGGGGAAGAAGGTAATAAGGACCAGCTCCTAAGAATAGAACTCCAGGGGCAGATGTCTTGCTTGGAAAACATAGAGCAAATGTTCTTTTAAGAGGCGGATATGAGGACGCTGGGAAAGCATAAAGCGAGGAAGAAAATGCCATGACACCGGAAACATTTGCAGGAAATGATGCAACTGATGAAGAAGGAGCACAGGCCGCCTTAGGAAATGTACCATAATTACCATTAGAAAAAACATTTCTACCGTCACTTGTGCGCAGTGTGAATTCATCGTAGTTGAGAAGGGGTTGGTCACATGAACTAGTCATAGGGTTTAGCACATTGACCCCACATGTACAAGATCCCCATCTTGATGATGAATACCCGTCGATTTCTGGAGGGCAAGAAGGATTCTTATACGAGTAAAACGTTCGCACTTCTGAGCATTCAGATTCTTCACAGGAAACAGGAGACGTGCAAAGCGTGTTTGGAGGGCAACTGCCGTGGTACATGTTCTCTTGCACGATGCAGTCGTGCCATATGATTGGAGCATCGATGTCTATAAGGAAGTTTCCAGGCAAGTATTCCATGGTGTTTATATAGGTTGTCAACATCTGAACACTATAGAGAGGCTTAGCACCATCGGTATGTTTGTTAACCGACGCTACAGCGGATGTGTATGGTTTAGCATAAACAGTAATAGGCCCATGTTCAAGAGAGATGAAGGCTGAAATGATAACGAGTAGTTGTAGAATCAAATACATTTTGTATGTTTGTATGTTCGGTTTCTGGAATGTAGTTTTGGAAAGAGCGTCCATCAGATTTATATAGGCATGTCAAAAGGGGTATTTTGTTTCTTATAGAAATTTGAAAAGCCATTTGTCTTAAGAGTTGTTTGCAAATATTTTTCCTTTTCGAGTTTTATGTTTATATTTTAAAGAAATTAAATACATAAAGTATTTGACAAATAAGTTTATTGATAACCTTTATAAGCCTTATTATTTACTTTGTTAATTATTTTCCTAGTTTTATTTTGGAAGGACTTGTAAGGATTTTTGGTGTTATCTTCGGCAACAGAGAATGGTGTATCCGAAGCAAGATGTGGTCAATTAAGTGGGACACTTTACGTGTCTAAGGCCCTAAAGTACAATAGTTTTTGGTGTTTAACATATTGAAAGGGCAGCTATTTGTGTGATTATTATACCTTTTAGGGTCATATATAGAACCTTGAGTTTAAAAGTCATCCACCAATTGAACATGACACAATCTTGTGGTGTAAGCTTTCCAACATGACCACATGCATAAGTTGAATAAATAATTCCAGGTATTGATCGCTAGTATGTGTTTAAATGAGTCAAATCGTTTGTGAGCTGTTCCAAATCCACTCCTTAAAAAACTTCATAACGTGCCCGGGCTTCATATGTTAGAATTTGTTTAGACTTACGAGTGTAAATGAATCCATTATTTTTAAAAAATATAATAATATTTATTTTGTTATAAACGGTGTTACAAAAATATACCATTCATACAAGCTTAATACATAAATTTGATTTCTTATAGGTCAAAGACTCAATTCTCAATTTATCGACTCGGCTAATAGTCGTGTCATTACAAAGTATTTTTAGATTTTCAATCCATTCACCCCACTGCTAAATAATGTGTTATCACAAGAGCCTATTACCTGTGGACATTTTAAGTTGGTATTTAATTACCTGACAAATTGCTAATATCAATTTTTAACACATTTTTAAAACTATCGCCTTATTTTTTTAATTTCGCCAGCTTGGTGCATGGGAGAGCATTACCAACGCCTATCTAGTGGTAGTGGATCAAACTCAAGAACGAAGGAAGGGAAAGGATACGAACTGGGACAATTTTATCTATATTTTTCATTAAGCAAAAACAAGTATTTAAAACAAGGAATTACTTGAAAAGAAAGAAACTACTTTCACAATTCACGTAGGAGATCATGGATACTGGACAAAAACTAATGTATTGAAGAAAGGAAACATGTGCTCATAAAAATGGAAGTTTGTTGATTATTTTCTTGCAGGTTACTCTTGGAATCGAACGGGCTTCTTTATGTCTCTTTTGGGCCGGCCCACTCCAGCTGGATCAGTAGCTTTTGCATCTTCTTGGGCCTGGTCTTGTTGGATCGTAACAACTCAAGTGGCGGACCCAGAAACTTTTTCATGTGGAGCGATAATTTTTAGTTATCATTTTTATATCGCTATATAACAATTTTTTTCAGCCAAGTTTGAGTCGGATCAGGTCGGGTCGGTTCATATATATAATATAACCAAACTAATTTTTATTTAATTAATAAAGGACGTCAAATATCACTATAAATGCATAATGAAAATATTATATATTTAAAGTTGTTTGCTATGGGTTCTCATTTAATTAAAATCTAGCCCTAACCAATGTTGTAAAACCAGAACGGACATTAAGTAAAACTTATTAAACAATAAAGCAAATAAAAGAAAATTCATGAAAAAGTTAAAATATTTTATATTAAGTTAAATAAAGGAATAGGTAAATAAATAGTAAACACAACACATTATTTTTTTACTATCTCTAACACTGTCCTTTTTTGTTTTTACTTTTGACATATAAAACTCAGAGAAAGAAAGTCATGTTTATATTGAAAATTGTGCTGATGACATTTAGATTAAAACTTAAAAGGCTATGTCGGTGGGCTAATCCGACATAGACACATAGCCAAGTGTCGACTTCTGGTTGGTCAACAGGAATTTTTTGTTTTTAACTCTTAACTTTTCTAATTTACGTGTTTAGTCCTTCTATTATAACTATCATAATATACATGTTTAGTCTCTCTACTTAATAAATTTTATTTCTTATTAGTTAACTTTGCTAATATACATGTTTAGTCCCTCTACTTTAACTTTGCTGTCCTTCTACTCTAGCTTTCCTAATATACATATTTAGTCCCTCAACTTAATAAATTTGATTCCCCATTAGTTTACTTTGCTTATATACATGTTTACGTCATCTACTTCAACTTTGTTGATATACATATTTACTAACTCTACTTTACTTTTATTTTGTTAAGTATTTCGCCTTTTAGAGTTTTTTTTCTCCCTAACGTGATGAACCAAAGCCAATCCAACTGAATAATATTGTTTCCGCTATTGGTATTATCAGAACGAATATTTTTTTCTTTTAGTATTTCGTTTGTTAGTGTTTTTTATACATACGTGGACGTTTCAATAATCCTTTTCCAATGATTTTATGTTATCTCTTTCGGTTGCTATACCGAGTGTCGGTACTATATTGATAATCAAACTCCCGCCACAACGTGCGGGGTAAAATTTCTAGTTTAGATTAAAATTGGGCCGCTAACTATTATGAAGCCTAAACATATAACAATATAGGTCCATAAAGGTTACTAGTTCTTTTACCCGCCGCGCGTTGCGGCGACGCCATAAGCGAAATGATGACATATAGACTATAATCAACCAGACTCGTTTCCGAACTAAATTTACGTCAAATCGTATGATAACTCAGATTTATACCTTCGAATCATAACGTATTACATTTGACCCAATTTGTTTCCAAATAGAATTTACGTCAAATCGTAGTCCAGCTCAAAACATACATAAAAAAACATTTTATAATTGACCCGACTCATTTTCAGACAAAAATTACGCTAAAGCGTAGACGAACTCGAATTTTATACCGACATATCCATAAAAATAAAAACTTAAGAAATTAGTTTTAGGGTAAGCTTGAAACTTTTGAAACTTGAGGGAGTCAAAACGACATTTTCAAAGTTAAGAGGGTTACCTCTGACATTATAGCAACGTTTGGGGGTAGAATGGATTACATATCAAAAGTTTGAGGGTTAAAGAGAAGTTAGAATGTATGAGGGCCTTTTTTGTCAAGTTGAAAAGTAGGAGGGTCATTTTTGTCAAGTTAGAAATTTGAGCAATGAATTTTGTATATTTGGAAAAGTTTTGGGGTGATTTTTGTCAAATCAGAAATGTGGTTGGCACCGACCTTTCAATTTAAGATATATGTAATTATCTTTATCACTGCGCTGTTACAACTACAGAGCAAATACAGAGCCACTGCAGAGTAACACAATTGTTTCGTCGGACCCACCCTTAGAACCCTGTTGGTTCTGCTGATCCACAAAGATCTGACGAGTTCAAGGGGGCGATTACAAAATTTCAAGGGGGCGCTCGGGATCTTTGCGTATCTATTACACTAGTACCTTCTTTTTTAAGGGGGCGCCCACCCACCTAGAGATGGGCATAATAACCGGTTCCAAACCCAACCCGGTAGACCCGACCTGGAACCGGTTCCAGTTCCTACTCGCTTTATTGAAGAACCGGTTCTGGGTTTAAAAAACTCGTAGGTTCTTACCCGGTTCCACATTTTATAAAAAAAAAATTGGTTTGTACCCGGTTCCTACCCCGGAACCGGTTCCTTCGTAACTAAATCCAACCCGGTGCATTAAATTCTACCATTTAATGGTTATGTTACCGTTGGAATCGATTCGGTATATATAGTGAACATAATTCATTTGATTATCACACCATCTTCATCTTCTTCTTGATTCTTTTTCTACTCAATAAGTTCTTGATTCATTTGATACTATGGCATCCAAGAATTCCAAAACAACTAATTCTCCATCCATCAACAAGGGTTCTCAATCCGCTCCATATGTTGTTGGGACACTCACACATAATCGCAATATGGTGGTATGGTGCAATTGGAATTTGGTGGAAATGAGCGACATGATGAGGTACGGTGCAATTGAGGAACATGAAGAAACCAATGTTTGAAAATTTTTTAAAAATATTTTTTGGATTTACCACCCATTTTTCTATGTGCCGCCACTTTAAATCCAATTTTAAATGTCCCAGGTGTTGTTGAAGCTTTAACTGAAGAAATATATAACAAGTTGGATATGCATGAGGAGGATCCAAGATTAAAAGATAATCTCAAAAAAAATTTCAACACTTATTTATCTAAAGTTTATGATCATTATTTAAACAAATATGGGGAAAAATACTACTAATTTGTTTGAGTCTCGATCGTCGGCCTCTAGTTGTATGACTACGATTGGAGACCCACTCATAACAATGTTGAATGTCGTTAGAGATAGAGATGAAACGGCAAAACAACAAAGGGGTAACGCCCCATCAAGTGAACTCGGTAGATATAAAGAAACAAATTATTCGTGTACTATGACCGCCGATGAATATAAAAAGTTTGATATTTTGTCATGGTGGAAATCAAAAGAATCAGAATTCCCGATTCTAGCCACCATGGCTCGTGATATACTAACGGTCCAAGCTTCCACCGTAGCTTCGGAAAGTGCGTTTTCTCTTAGTGGCCGTGTATTGTCCATACGAAGAACTAGACTAACACCGGAATTAATAGAGATGGCAATTTGCCTAAAGGATCATTTGGATGTCGTTGACCATATTCAAGATAATACAAGTCTAGAAGATGAAGTGAAATTAGAGAACAAGATTGTTGATGAAGAGGAGGAAGACGAAGTAGAGACTAATGATTCCAAAGACGATTGTACCGAAGTGGCCCAACCAAAGCGAGCCGCAAGTCAAATGGCCGCACCCACGACAAATAAAAAGTCAAAGAAATAAACTGGTTACAATGCAATATGTTTGTATTTTTTTAATATGTAATTTTTTATTCAAAGAATTAGTGGTTGTCTTTTTTTTTTATGATATTAAGTTTTTACCAATTAAAGGTATTTTTTTAAAGAACCGATTCCTACAGTAACTTTGCAGCGTTTTTATTGACTTACCCGATGGAACCGGTTCTTCAGAGGAACCGGTTACAACCCTACACGGGATCGGTTACTATTGGTTACAGTATTAATGGTCTAAAACCGGATAGGAACTGGAACCGGTTCCAACAAGACCCGGTTCCACCCATACTCATACAAGAACCGGTTCCGGGTATAAAAAACTGATATGCCCATCTTTACGCCCACCCAACCCAAGCTTTAGGTTCGCCTCTGCGCTCATCTATCAATAATTTTGGATACAACTTCTGAGAAGATTTCCACTTACTCTTTTAAAGCGATTATTAATGTGGGCCTAGGTATTCGTCGATAATAGTGGATTGCATATCCGATAAGATTTCCACACAGGCTTTTCAGGCGATTGTTGGGTAGGGACCATTACCTACAGAAAGAATGTTGAAAATCTATTGGTGATTTCAACTATAAATACCAAACTAGTTAGTTCCCTCGGTTGCAACCTAAGATCAATCAAACTAGTAGTACAAATGTTTGTCAGTTTTCGTTATCTTTTCGTACCCCAACCAAACCTCCTTATTCTATATCCACCGTGTTTAATAAAGATGTTGGAATTGATGCTCTCGGAATTACACCACAACAAACTTGGGTTTGAATCTAGTCTTGTTCTTTGTCTAAGCTTACACCATTAATGCATTTAGTTCTCCTATGTCAACAAGTTATTTTAGGAGATGGGTTGCGATTTTATTACACCATTCTAGCATTTATGTAACAACTCACAAAAACGTTATAAAACACTCCGTAAGTAAAAACCCGAACATGTATAACTTTACTTTTTATAAAAATCAAAGAAAAACTGAAAATTTGTTCTGTCGCGGGCCGCGACCCATAAGGAGATGTCTCTTGCGGGACGCGAGAGACTTGGTTTTATCCAGACACGTTGTGTGACGCGTGTCATGCACGTGTCAAAGCTAGGTTATGACACGGAAGCCCTAGCCGTAGCTAGGGTGGCGCTCGCGGGCAGCGAAGGATTCCGTTGAGCGAGTCGCGGGGTGCGAGAGACTTACGAAACAGCTATAAATTGAGCCCTTCTGTGACATTTCAACGTGCTCAAAATTTTCCTTTTGTCTCTTATAATTCTGCATAAATATTATACCCCAAGTACCAACACTCTGCTACGATAATGGGGTAATAAGTCGATCACTGATACGGTACTATATTCGATCGATTAAAACCGATCCGATGGATGTTTAAGTGCTGCCTATATTTGGCTATACTTTGTCATTCGTCGTGAGGGTTTCGATCTCGCGATTATAGTAAACGTTGTATTAAGTTATTAACCTAGTTTTGTTTGCATTGTATATTTAATTAGTTTTACCAGCTTAACCAGTAGGCAAGCTTTGACCGTTTAAATATGCAATGTGAGTCATTCTATTTTTATTAAATGCTTTGCAAAACCCTAAATGTTTTCCAGTTATACTTATAGTGATTACGTCTTTGTAATCTTAAATTACTGCCAGTACGTGTGGTTTTGTATACACTACTTGACAAACGTCACTTTTAGGTGAACGGACCTAAATAGTGATATGACCACAGTCACAGGTCTTGCCGAGTGACAACTTGGTCAGATAATTATAAGATATAAGCAAATGTGAAAACCCTTAATACTGTATGTTATAACAATGTGTCTTTTGTATAAATTGAATGCACTCGCCAGTATTTTTCACTGATCAAATATTTTAAAAATATGTTTCAGATGATTTACTGTGAAGAAGGAAAAGTGCCGCGTAGCACTCCAGCTTAAATAAAGTGGCTCAGTAAATAGAAATAAACATGTTTTCTGTAATTATAACAACCCTCCTAAATTATTTCCGACAACCTAAAAATATTTAGAATATCCCTAAAAGTCCTAAAATACACCACGTATACGAAAACCGGTCCCGAATACCCTTATATAATTAAAAATTAAATAGAAACAATGAAAATGAGTCTGTCGCGGGCCGCGACAGACTACCCTTAGTTCTACGCTTATATAATTAAAAATTAAATCATGTGGCACACATCAATTTTTAGATGTTGCCATGACTTGATGTTTGGCTCACTCGACGAGATCCATGAGAAATTCTAGGCTACTATCGGTTGAAAATATATCACCGTAATCGAGATGTGGAATGTATACTCACAGATCGTCATCGATCCATCTTTGTAGTATATATAGAGGATAAATAGAGATAGAATTGTGTAAAAAAGTCCGTACATAGAGGAGAAATCAAGATAGAATTGTGTGAAAAATCTATACATATAATAAAGTAAACCAATGTGTGACACGTGTTATTCATTGGATACACCTATTTTTAGGTTTTCCCGCCTTTTTTTCATATTTATTTTCTAATAATTTATCTTCTAATTTGTAGATAATATTAAATAGAAAAATGTTTATCTGATAATTATAACCCTTTTATTGAAATTTGAAAAGGGTTTTACGCTTTTTTGGATTTTATTAAAAATCATGACTACATTATATAATTATAAGTTTGAATATATATGTCAAAATTAAAAATTATTCTTCAAAAATTCAGTAACATCCATACTCTATATATACATTTAGAAAAATGTTAATAATTGCAAAGAATACTCAATAGAAAAATGTTAATTGAATAGAAAAAAATATAGGATATCATCAAATGTATATCGATTACTTAAATGAGTATACACATGCATGGGCGGTGATAAGGGTGTGCGGGGAGGACCACCGCACAGGGTCTATGATTTCGATGGGCACGTGTTTTTATAAAAAAAAAACCCGATATCTATGTTAATTTTTTTAAAATAGCATACCAAACATGCTCTTAGTGAGCCCAATACCCATTGGCATTAGCTTTAGGGCATGTTTGGCTAAGCTTTCTGAAAAAAATTTATTGACTTATTGGCTTTTTGAAAAGTCATAATCTGCAAAATGATGTTTGACAATATGGGTGTATGTGAGAGGAAAAAACCAATAAGTCAATAAGTCACTCCATACTGACTTTTCCAAAACCCAATAAGTGCATAAGTTGTTTCAAAAAACATAACCAAACATGCTCTTACTGAGCCCAATACCCATTTTATTTTAAAATTAAATAATAATATTAAAACATTACGAAAGAACATATTTTTTCGAGCTCAAACAGGGTACATGAATTCTTACAGATGACTCCGTACACATGTATGAGATTTTTTTACTTTATTATTAGTTTCATTATTTATCAAATATATATAAATGTCTCCGTCTTTGACTTGCATTTACAAGAAATATTTATTATATAGTTTAAATTGTTCAACCCGTGTAACACACGGGGAACTAACCTAGTCTAGTATATATATACATACAGTTTTAATTTTGAAACAAATTCTTTAAACATTAACAGCATTGTAGCCGGCTACACACACATACTAAGTCAGTATCACCCGACGCCCCTACCTGAGTAGCCCTACCCGAGACACTAACGGTGGTGTTACTGATGGGTTAGAGACCACCCGATACCACCACCCGCATGGTCCCAGGGCTCCCTTATTAAAAAATGACAGTCATGACAATGTGCCTGAGTGAGGTGCATTTAATCAATTAAAAACGACCATTTGTAACTAAACAAAATCAAGTTCCACCTTGAGTAACGGTGGTGTACCTCGAACCATTTACTAAGCCGCTGCATATGGTCATGTTCTGAACCTTACAAATCAAGATTGTGTCATGTTCCAGGGGTCGATGACTTTTTCCAAAAAATATATGGTTATTTAACTCTAGACTGATTAAACAAACTTGTTCTGTTAATAAATTTAACACCAAAAAAAATAGAAAAAATTACAAGTTTTTTCCTTTATCTTTATATCACTTTTCAGGCGGTGTCCTTTTTAACGAATGTTGACAGGCGGTGTCCTTTACTAGGTATTTTGTTGCAAGTTTAGTCCTTTACACCCAATCCAGTTAAAAAACCCTGTTAATTGTTGACAGGCGGTGTCCTTTACTAGGTATTTTGTTGCAAATTTAGTCATTTACCTAGGTATTTTGTTGCAAGTTTAGTCCTTTACACCCAACAATTAACAGGGTTTTTTAACTGGGTTGGGTGTAAAGGACTAAACTTGCAACAAAATACCTAGTAAAGGACACCGCCTGTCAACATTCATTAAAAAGGATACCGCCTGAAAAATGGTATAAAGATAAATAACAAAACTTGTAATTTAAAAAAAAAAAATATTGAGCTTGATGTTCTCACACATAAAGTGTCCCACCTTGACCAAGTCTTGCCTACTAGACACCATTTTGTCTTCGACGATAACACCAAAAATTCTTACAACTCCTGCCCAGGCAAATTTCGTGGGTGTTTGGGTTAGCTTATTTTAGAGCAACTTATAACTTATTGACTTATAAAAGTTAATAAGTTGTTTTTATAGTGTTTGGTTTAACTTATTTAAGTTGTTTTTGTGTGTGAATAAGTTGTTTTTAAGAAGTTAGAAATTGTAACTTATGAACTTATGACTTATATAAGTTAATAAGTTGTTTTGAGAAGGAATTGTAAACTAAATACATTTATTGTCGTTCGAAAGAATAAAATATGCAGTCAAACAAAAATATAGTAAAGTTAAGTTTATGGTTTATAAATATTCTATATAAGCCTATATGTCAAATACTTTATTTATATGTTTTCTTTCATGTATCAATAAACGCAAAAAAAAAAAAAAAAAAAAAAAGAAATATAGTTGCAGACATTTCAAAGTCTTAGGCTGGAGGGTGTGGTACCCAGAAATATAGTTTTCTTTCATGTATCAATAAACGCGAAGCTTGAGATTTCTGACCGAGGGGGCAGAAGTCACCGGACCTAAAAATTTCTATAAAATCGGGGGGTCGAAAACGTATATACTCAAAAATTTCTATACGAAAACTACATACTCTCCACTGCTGAGCGAAAAGTTCGGGGGGTCGGCCGCCCCCTCCCGCCCTTTAAAAGCTTCACCCATGCGTGGTAGGGCTTTATCACGCCACATCAGTGTCACATTTGTTCGGGCCATACACCCCTTGACATGCCTATATAAATCTGCTGACGCTCTTTCCAAAAATGTACAGTTGAAAAATAAAATAACATTCAAAAATGTTTTATCTTCTACAACTACTCGTTGTCGTTCTGGCCACCATCTCTCATAAACATGAAGTTATTGCTGCCCATTTTGTACCATACACTTCGGTAGTAGCCCCGGTTAACAAACATACGGATGCTGCTAAGCCTCTCTATAGTGTTCAGGTCATGACAGAATATGTAAACATGCAATTCTTGCACGCAAACTTCCTTATAGACATCGACGCTCCATTCATATGGCACGACTGCATCGTGCAATGGAACATACGTCCAGGCAGTTGTCCCCCTAACAAGCTTTGCGTATCTCCTGCTTCCTGCGAAGAATTTGAATGCCAGGAAGTGCGAGCTTCTTACGGTTATAAGAATCCTTCTTGCACTCCAGAAACCAACAGTTCGACGTTACCTGGTTGGGGATTTTGTACATGCCCGGTCAATGTGGTAAATCCCATGACCAAGCCCTCCTCAACTTCGACGTTTTAACAGTGACTGCAATTGACGAAAGAAATGAGTTTAATGGTCACTTAGGTTCATACCCTTTTGCGGCATGTGCTCCTTCTTCATCAATTGAATCATTTCCTGCCAATGTTTCTGGTGTCATGGCACTTTCTTCATCACGTTATGCGTGGCCAGCTTTCTTATATCAACCTCTTAGTAACATATTATCTTTATGTCTTCCAAGCAAACCGTCTGGACCTGGGGTTATGTTCTTTCGGTCGGGTCCTTATTACCTTCTTCCCCAATCGAATGTCAATGTAAGAAGCTATCTTTCTTATACACCGTTGGTAAAGCAACAAGATTCTTTTGGATACTTTATCAGAGTCAATAGCATTGTAATTGGAAAGAAATCTATAAATGTTCCCGCGAATACCATTACCAAGCTTAGTACAATGGACCCTTACACCACTCTTAGAACAGACATTTATAATGGTGTGGTTAAGAGGTTTTCAAAGGTTACAAAACGATTACGTCCTGCAAAGCCAGTCGCCCCCTTCAGCCTTTGTTACAGCACCTCCACCACTGGTTTAAAAGTTCCAGATATCGATTTCATCCTCCCGGATGGGAAGAAGTGGACTGTATCCACACCAAACTCTGTTAAGCAAGTAACACACGAGGTGGCGTGTTTGGCATTTGTTGATGGTGGTGCAACGAGTGAACCTGCAATTGTGATCGGCACATTTCAGTTTGAGGACAACTTTCTAGAATTTAATTTAGAGAATTCGACTTTTGGGTTCAGTTCATCGTTGTTACGCAAGCATACTTCTTGTTCAAGCTTCAACTTTACTCTTATCAACAGCCCTTAAAGCTATAACCAAATGTATTAGTCTGCTTTCCGAATAAAGAATTCTTGCTTAGATGTGATATCTATGAATTCAATATATAATAAATAATCCTTTAATTGAATTTTCAATGAGTTTTACATTTGTTCTCTTTGTGTCGTAATTTTGTACCATACACTTCGGTAGCAGCCCAGGTTAACAAACATACGGATGCTGCTAACCCTCTCTATAATGTTCAGGTCATGACAGAATATGTAAACATGCAATTCTTGCACACAAACTTCCTTATAGACATCGATGCTCCATTCATATGGCATGACTTCATCGTGCAATGGAGCATACGTCCAGGCAGTTGTCCCCCTAAAACATATATCATATTTGCACAAACATTAACAAGCATAACATCAGTATTAAGTTGCTTACGATAACCATAGTCCATACCCATATATACAAAACTAAAAGTGAATTTGGCCAAAACTTTTCAGACAGTAACAAGTTTTACAAGTCAAATGGTTGATACGGTATTCCTTCTTGAGCGTGGTCGACCATGTATTTCCTCTTAATTCAGTTTTGCAACCTATTAACCAACAGAGCAGAAATTAAGAATGTTAAAGTTGCAGCGAGTCATTTTACATAAAAAAGGTCTAATGAGTTGTTACCGGATGCAACTGCGAGTGGGAGGCACACTTTTCTTAGGCATGTGTGGTTGACGATATTTGATTTCTGTAACCATGCGATATCCATCCTCCAAGCGATATACATAATAAATATCTGAGATTCACATTAGGATATATTATTTTTAA